>NC_092743.1:1228580-1307243 GCF_047496795.1 Chiloscyllium punctatum
ACACTCACTCACTCACACATCCACTCCAACACACTCACTCGCACACAGACATACACTCACTCACACTCACACACAAACACACACTCTCTCACACATACACACACAGATACACAAAAACTCACACACATACACATACTCACACACTCATACATACACTCACTCACACACACAGACACACACACACACACTCACACAGACACAGAAACACACACACAGACACAAACACACACACACAGACACACACACAAACTCACACATGCACACACACACAGACACAGAAACACACACACACACGCTCGCAGACACACACACATACATTCACTCACTCATCCACTCTAACACACTCACTCACACATACACTCACTCACTCATACACACTCATTCACACACACACACTCACACAGTCAAACACACTCACTCACTCTCACACACACACACAGACACACTCACACACACACACATTGGCACACACACACAAACACACACTCTCACAAAAAGACACACACACACAAACACACAAACTCCCACTCACACACAGACACACACACTCACTCTCACACGCATACTCACACATACACACATACACACACACTGACACAAACACACACTCACACACAAACTCACACTCTCACACACAAACTCACACACAGACACAGACACACACACACACAAACACTCACTCACTCACACACACTCACACACACTCACACACTCAAACACACTGACTCACACATACACTCACACACAAACTCACATACACTCACACAGACACAGAAACACACACACACACACAGACACACACACGTACACACACACAGACACACACACACTCACACTCCCACACTCTCACACAGACACAGACACACACACTCATTCACTCACACACACACACACACTCACTCACTCCCACACACAGACACACACACACAGACACACACACTCACACAGACACTCACACGCATACACACAAACTCACACACACACTGCCACACACTCACACAGAAACACACATACAAACAAACACAAACTCACACACACACACTCAGACACGCACACACGCAAACAGACACTGACACACACACACAAACTCACAGACACACACTCTCACAGAGACACAGAAACACACACACACACAAACACAGACACACACACTCTCACACACAGACACACACGCACACACATTCACACAAACACACACATACAGACACACAAACTGACACACACACTCTCTCACACACAGATACAGACACACTCACACAAACAGACACACACACACACAAAATCACACATACACTCACTCACAGACACACACACTCACTCTCACACACACACATACACACACTCACACACACACACAGACACACACTCACACAGACCCACACACACTCCCACACACTCACACACAGACACTCACACAGACACAGAAACACACACACAAACTCACACAGACACACACACACACACAGACACCGACACACACACAGAAACACACATACACTCACATACACCCACACACACACACACACACAGACACACACACCCAGACACACACACACACTGGCACAGACACACACACTCACTCACACAAACACACACACACTCACACACAGACACAGAAACACACACACACACACTCACAAATGCACACGCACTCACACTCACAAATGCACACGCACTCACACTCTCACGCACAAACTCATACACAGACACACACACACTCTCACACACACAGACACACACACTCACAAATGCACACGCACTCACACTCTCACGCACAAACTCATACACAGACACACACACACTCTCACACACATACACACACTCACACAGATACACACACACAAACTCACACATAAACTCACTCACACACACAGTGACTCACATATACACTCACTCACACACACACTGACTCACACACACAAACTCACATACACTCACACAGACACACATACACACACTCACACACAGACACACACACTCGCACACACACAGACACAGACACAGAAACACACACATATAAACACACACACACACTCCCACACTCTCAGGCACAGACACACACACAAACTCACACAGACACAGAAACACACACACACACTCACACAGACACAGAAACACACACACACACTCACACAGACACAGAAACACACACACACACAAACTCACACACACAGACACAAAGTCACACACAGACACACACACTCACTCTCACACACACTCACACACACAAATGCACACGCACTCACACTCTCACACACAAACTCATATACAGACACACACACACTCTCTCACACACATACACACACAGATACACACACACACACACAGACACACTCACACATACACTCAATCACTCACACACACACACTCACACAAACACACACACAAACTCACATACACTCACACAGACACACACACAGACACAGAAACACACACACAGACACATTCACACACACACACTCACACATACACAGACATACACACTCATACAGACACTCACACGCATACACACAAACTCACACACACACTGCCACACACTCACACAGAAACACACACACAAACAAACAAAAACTCACACACACACACTCAGACACGCACACACGCAAACAGACACTGACACACACACACAAACACAGACACACACTCTCACAGAGACACAGAAACACACACACACACAAACACAGACACACACACTCTCACACACAGACACACACGCACACACATTCACACAAACACACACATACAGACACACAAACACACACACACAAACTCTCACACACAAACTCTCACACACAGATACACACACTCACTCACACAAACACATACACACAAACTGACACACACACTCTCTCACACACAGATACAGACACACTCACACAAACAGACACACACACACACAAAATCACACATACACTCACTCACAGACACACACACTCACTCTCTCACACACACATACACACACTCACACAAACACACTCACTCACACACACCCACACACACTCCCACACACAGACACTCACACAGACACACTCACACAGACACAGAAACACACACACAAACTCACACAGACACACACACACACACAGACACCGACACACACACACACACACACACAGAAACACACATACACTCACATACAACCACACACACAGACACACACACACAGACACACACACCCAGACACACACACACACTGGCACAGACACACACACTCACTCACACAAACACACACACACTCACACACAGACACAGAAACACACACACACACTCTCACACACACTCACAAATGCACACGCACTCACACTCTCACGCACAAACTCATACACAGACACACACACACTCTCACACACATACACACACTCACACAGACACACACACACAAACTCACACATACACTCACTCACTCACACACACACTGACTCACATATACACTCACTCACACACACAAACTCACATACACTCACACAGACACACATACACACACTCACACACAGACACACACACTCGCACACACACAGACACAGACACAGAAACACACACATATAAACACACACACACACTCCCACACTCTCAGGCACAGACACACACACTCACTCTCACACACACACATACACACACTCACACAAACACACTCACTCACACACACAGACACACACTCACACAGACCCACACACACTCCCACACTCTCACACACAGACACTCACACAGACACAGAAACACACACACAAACTCACACAGACACACATACACACACAGACACCGACACACACACAGAAACACACATACACTCACATACACCCACACACACACACACACACAGACACACACACCCAGACACACACACACACTGGCACAGACACACACACTCACTCACACAAACACACACACACTCACACACAGACACAGAAACACACACACACACACACACTCTCACACACACAGACACACACACTCACAAATGCACACGCACTCACACTCTCACGCACAAACTCATACACAGACACACACACACTCTCACACACATACACACACTCACACAGACACACACACACAAACTCACACATAAACTCACTCACACACACACACACTGACTCACATATACACTCACTCACACACACAAACTCACACACACTCACACAGATACACACACACAAACTCACACATACACTCACTCACTCACACACACACTGACTCACATATACACTCACTCACACACACACTGACTCACACACACAAACTCACATACACTCACACAGACACACATACACACACTCACACACAGACACACACACTCGCGCACACACACAGACACAGAAACACACACATAGAAACACACACACACACTCCCACACTCTCAGACACAGACACACACACAAACTCACACAGACACAGAAACACACACTCGCGCACACACACAGACACAGAAACACACACATAGAAACACACACACACACTCCCACACTCTCAGACACAGACACACACACAAACTCACACAGACACAGAAACACACACACACACAAACTCACACACACAGACACAAAGTCACACACAGACACACACACTCACTCTCACACACACTCACACACACAAATGCACACGCACTCACACTCTCACACACAAACTCATATACAGACACACACACACTCTCTCACACAGATACACACACACACTCACACATACACTCAATCACTCACACACACACTCACACAAACACACACACAAACTCACATACACTCACACAGACACACACACAGACACAGAAACACACACACAGACACATTCACACACACACTCACACACACTCACACATACACAGACATACACACTCATACAGACACTCACACGCATACACACAAACTCACACACACACTGCCACACACTCACACAGAAACACACACACAAACACAAACTCACACACACACACTCAGACACGCACACACGCAAACAGACACTGACACACACACACAAACTCACAGACACACACACTCACAGAGACACAGAAACACACACACACACAAACACAGACACACACACTCTCACACACAGACACACACGCACACACATTCACACAAACACACACATACAGACACAGAAACACACAAACACACACACACAAACTCTCACACACAGATACACACACTCACTCACACAAACACATACACACTCCCACACTCACACACACAGACACTCACACAGACACACTCACACAGACACAGAAACACACACAGAAACTCACACAGACACACACACACACACAGACACCGACACACACACACACACACACACACATACACACACACCCAGACACACACACACACTGGCACAGACACACACACTCACTCACACAAACACACACACACTCACATACAGACACAGAAACACACACACACACTCTCACACACACAGACACACACACTCACAAATGCACACGCACTCACACTCTCATGCACAAACTCATACACAGACACACACACACTCTCACACACATACACACACTCACACAGACACACACACACAAACTCACACATACACTCACTCATTCACACACAAACTGACTCACATATACACTCACTCACACACACAAACTCACATACACTCACACAGACACACATACACACACACACACACTCGCACACACACAGACACAGACACAGAAACACACACATATAAACAAACACACACACTCCCACACTCTCAGGCACAGACACACACACAAACTCACACAGACACAGAAACACACACACACACTCACACAGACACAGAAACACACACACACACAAACTCACACACACAGACACAAAGTCACACACAGACACACACACTCACTCTCACACACACTCACACACACAAATGCACACGCACTCACACTCTCACACACAAACTCATATACAGACACACACACACTCTCTCACACACATACACACACACACACTCACACAGAAACTCAATCACTCACACACACACACTCACACAAACACACACACAAACTCACATACACTCACACAGACACAGAAACACACACACAGACACATTCACACACACACTCACACACACACACTCATACAGACACTCACACACATACACACATACAGAAACACACACACACAAACTCACACAGACACACACACTCGCACAAACACACACACAGATACACACAAACTCACATGCACACACACACACTCATACAGACACAGACACACTCACACAGACACAGAAACACACACACAAACTCACACACATACTCTCACACAGACACACACACATAGACACCGACACACACACACACAGAAACACACATACACTCACAAACACACACACACACACACACTCCCACATACACCCACAGACACAGACACACACACACACACTCATTCACACACAGACACACACACACACACAGACACAGAAACTCACACAGACACAAAGTCACACACAGACACACACACACTCACTCTCACACACACAAATGCACACGCACTCACACTCTCACACACAAACTCATACACAGACACACACACTCTCTCACACACATATACACACACACGTACACAAACACAAACTCACACACACTCACACAGACACAGAAACACACACACATAAAAACACACACACACACCCACACTCTCACACAGACACAGACAGATACACACACACTCACACAGACACACACACACACTCACTCATACAAACACACAGACACACACACACATTCACACACACAGACACACACACAGACACTCACACACATACACACAAACTCACACACAGAAACACATACACACTCATACAGACACAGAAACACACACACAGACACAGAAACACACACACACACAGACACACAATCACACACACACACACACAGAAACACACTCCCACATACACCTGCACACTCACACACTCACACGCGCGCACACACACAAACACACGCATACAGACACAGAAATACACAAACACAGAAACACACACACAAACTCACACACACACACACATAGACACACACACTCACTCACACACACACACTCACATAGGCACTCACACACAGATACACACAGACACACACTCACACAAACACACTCACACAGACACACACACAAACACTCACTCACTCACACACACTCACACACTCAAACACACTGACCCACACATACACTCACTCACATACACTCACACACAAACTCACATACACTCACACAGACACAGAAACACACACACACACACAGACACACACACACTCACACTCCCACACAGACACAGACACACACACTCATTCACTCACACACACACACACTCACTCACTCCCACACACAGACACACACACTCACACAGACACTCACACGCATACACACAAACTCACACACACACTGCCACACACTCACACAGAAACACACACACAAACAAACACAAACTCACACACACACACTCAGACACGCACACACGCAAACAGACACTGACACACATACACACAAACTCACAGACACACACTCTCACAGAGACACAGAAACACACACACACACAAACACAGACACTCACACTCTCACACACAGACACACACGCACACACATTCACACAAACACACACATACAGACACACAAACACACACACACAAACTCTCACACACAGATACACACACTCACTCACACAAACACATACACACAAACTGACACACACACTCTCTCACACACAGATACAGACACACTCACACAAACAGACACACACACAAAATCACACATACACTCACTCACAGACACACACACTCACTCTCACACACACACACATACACACACTCACACAAACACACTCACTCACACACACAGACACACACTCACACAGACCCACACACACTCCCACACTCTCACACACAGACACTCACACAGACACAGAAACACACACACAAACTCACACAGACACACATACACACACAGACACCGACACACACACAGAAACACACATACACTCACATACACCCACACACACACACACACACACACACACACACCCAGACACACACACACACTGGCACAGACACACACACTCACTCACACAAACACACACACACTCACACACAGACACAGAAACACACACACACACACACTCTCACACACACAGACACACACACTCACAAATGCACACGCACTCACACTCTCACGCACAAACTCATACACAGACACACACACACTCTCACACACATACACACACTCACACAGACACACACACACAAACTCACACATAAACTCACTAACACACACACACACTGACTCACATATACACTCACTCACACACACAAACTCACACACACTCACACAGATACACACACACAAACTCACACATACACTCACTCACACACACACTGACTCACATATACACTCACTCACACAAACACTGACTCACACACACAAACTCACATACACTCACACAGACACACATACACACACTCACACACAGACACACACACTCGCGCACACACACAGACACAGAAACACACACATAGAAACACACACACACACTCCCACACTCTCAGACACAGACACACACACAAACTCACACAGACACAGAAACACACACTCGCGCACACACACAGACACAGAAACACACACATAGAAACACACACACACACTCCCACACTCTCAGACACAGACACACACACAAACTCATACAGACACAGAAACACACACACACACTCACACAGACACAGAAACACACACACACACAAACTCACACACACAGACACAAAGTCACACACAGACACACACACTCACTCTCACACACACTCACACACACAAATGCACACGCACTCACACTCTCACACACAAACTCATATACAGACACACACACACTGTCTCACACACATACACACACAGATACACACACACACACTCACACATACACTCAATCACTCACACACACACTCACACAAACACACACACAAACTCACATACACTCACACAGACACACACACAGACACAGAAACACACACACAGACACATTCACACACACACTCACACACAGACACTCACACATACACAGACATACACACTCATACAGACACTCACACGCATACACACAAACTCACACACACACTGCCACACACTCACACAGAAACACACACACAAACACAAACTCACACACACACACTCAGACACGCACACACGCAAACAGACACTGACACACACACACAAACTCACAGACACACACACTCACAGAGACACAGAAACACACACACACACAAACACAGACACACACACTCTCACACACAGACACACACGCACACACATTCACACAAACACACACATACAGACACACAAACACACACACACAAACTCTCACACACAAACTCTCACACACAGATACACACACTCACTCACACAAACACATACACACAAACTGACACACACACTCTCTCACACACAGATACAGACACACTCACACAAACAGACACACACATACACAAAATCACACATACACTCACTCACAGACACACACACTCACTCTCTCACACACACATACACACACTCACACAAACACACTCACTCACACACACCCACACACACTCCCACACTCACACACACAGACACTCACACAGACACACTCACACAGACACAGAAACACACACACAAACTCACACAGACACACACACACACACAGACACCGACACACACACACACACACACACAGAAACACACATACACTCACATACAACCACACACACAGACACACACACACAGACACACACACCCAGACACACACACACACTGGCACAGACACACACACTCACTCACACAAACACACACACACTCACACACAGACACAGAAACACACACACACACTCTCACACACACAGACACACACACTCACAAATGCACACGCACTCACACTCTCACGCACAAACTCATACACAGACACACACACACTCTCACACACATACACACACTCACACAGACACACACACACAAACTCACACATACACTCACTCACTCACACACACACTGACTCACATATACACTCACTCACACACACAAACTCACATACACTCACACAGACACACATACACACACTCACACACAGACACACACACTCGCACACACACAGACACAGACACAGAAACACACACATATAAACACACACACACACTCCCACACTCTCAGGCACAGACACACACACTCACTCTCACACACACACATACACACACTCACACAAACACACTCACTCACACACACAGACACACACTCACACAGACCCACACACACTCCCACACTCTCACACACAGATACTCACACAGACACAGAAACACACACACAAACTCACACAGACACACATACACACACAGACACCGACACACACACAGAAACACACATACACTCACATACACCCACACACACACACACTGGCACAGACACACACACTCACTCACACAAACACACACACACTCACACACAGACACAGAAACACACACACACACTCTCACACACACAGACACACACACTCACAAATGCACACGCACTCACACTCTCACGCACAAACTCATACACAGACACACACACACTCTCACACACATACACACTCACACAGACACACACACACAAACTCACTCACACACACACACACTGACTCACATATACACTCACTCACACACACAAACTCACACACACTCACACAGATACACACACACAAACTCACACATACACTCACTCACTCACACACACACTGACTCACATATACACTCACTCACACACACACTGACTCACACACACAAACTCACATACACTCACACAGACACACATACACACACTCACACACAGACACACACACTCGCGCACACACACAGACACAGAAACACACACATAGAAACACACACACACACTCCCACACTCTCAGACACAGACACACACACAAACTCACACAGACACAGAAACACACACTCGCGCACACACACAGACACAGAAACACACACATAGAAACACACACACACACTCCCACACTCTCAGACACAGACACACACACAAACTCATACAGACACAGAAACACACACACACACTCACACAGACACAGAAACACACACACACACAAACTCACACACACAGACACAAAGTCACACACAGACACACACACTCACTCTCACACACACTCACACACACAAATGCACACGCACTCACACTCTCACACACAAACTCATATACAGACACACACACACTGTCTCACACACATACACACACAGATACACACACACACACTCACACATACACTCAATCACTCACACACACACTCACACAAACACACACACAAACTCACATACACTCACACAGACACACACACAGACACAGAAACACACACACAGACACATTCACACACACACTCACACACAGACACTCACACATACACAGACATACACACTCATACAGACACTCACACGCATACACACAAACTCACACACACACTGCCACACACTCACACAGAAACACACACACAAACACAAACTCACACACACACACTCAGACACGCACACACGCAAACAGACACTGACACACACACACAAACTCACAGACACACACACTCACAGAGACACAGAAACACACACACACACAAACACAGACACACACACTCTCACACACAGACACACACGCACACACATTCACACAAACACACACATACAGACACAGAAACACACAAACACACACACACAAACTCTCACACACAGATACACACACTCACTCACACAAACACATACACACAAACTGACACACACACTCTCTCACACACAGATACAGACACACTCACACAAACAGACACACACACACACAAAATCACACATACACTCACTCACAGACGCACACACTCACTCTCACACACACACATACACACACTCACACAAACACACTCACTCACACACACCCACACACACTCCCACACTCACACACACAGACACTCACACAGACACAGAAACACAGACACAGAAACACACACAGAAACTCACACAGACACACACACACACACACACACACACCCAGACACACACACACACTGGCACAGACACACACACTCACTCACACAAACACACACACACTCACATACAGACACAGAAACACACACACACACTCTCACACACACAGACACACACACTCACAAATGCACACGCACTCACACTCTCATGCACAAACTCATACACAGACACACACACACTCTCACACACATACACACACTCACACAGACACACACACACAAACTCACACATACACTCACTCATTCACACACACACTGACTCACATATACACTCACTCACACAAACTCACATACACTCACACAGACACACATACACACACTCACACACACTCGCACACACACAGACACAGACACAGAAACACACACATATAAACAAACACACACACTCCCACACTCTCTGGCACAGACACACACACAAACTCACACAGACACAGAAACACACACACACACTCACACAGACACAGAAACACACACACACACAAACTCACACACACAGACACAAAGTCACACACAGACACACACACTCACTCTCACACACACTCACACACACAAATGCACACGCACTCACACTCTCACACACAAACTCATATACAGACACACACACACTCTCTCACACACATACACACACACACACTCACACAGAAACTCAATCACTCACACACACACACTCACACAAACACACACACAAACTCACATACACTCACACAGACACAGAAACACACACACAGACACATTCACACACACACTCACACACACACACTCATACAGACACTCACACACATACACACATACAGAAACACACACACACAAACTCACACAGACACACACACTCGCACAAACACACACACAGATACACACAAACTCACATGCACACACACACACTCATACAGACACAGACACACTCACACAGACACAGAAACACACACACAAACTCACACACATACTCTCACACAGACACACACACATAGACACCGACACACACACACACAGAAACACACATACACTCACAAACACACACACACACACACTCCCACATACACCCACAGACACAGACACACACACACACACTCATTCACACACAGACACACACACACACACAGACACAGAAACTCACACAGACACAAAGTCACACACAGACACACACACACTCACTCTCACACACACAAATGCACACGCACTCACACTCTCACACACAAACTCATACACAGACACACACACTCTCTCACACACATATACACACACACGTACACAAACACAAACTCACACACACTCACACAGACACAGAAACACACACACATAAAAACACACACACACACCCACACTCTCACACAGACACAGACAGATACACACACACACTCACACAGACACACACACACACTCACTCATACAAACACACAGACACACACACACATTCACACACACAGACACACACATTCAGACACTCACACAGACACTCACACACATACACACAAACTCACACACAGAAACACATACACACTCATACAGACACAGAAACACATACACACTCATACAGACACAGAAACACACACACACACAGACACAGAAACACACACACACAGACACAGAAACACACACACAATCACACACACACACACACAGAAACACACTCCCACATACACCTGCACACTCACACACTCACACGCGCGCACACACACAAACACACGCATACAGACACAGAAATACACAAACACAGAAACACACACACAAACTCACACACACACACACATAGACACACACACTCACTCACACACACACACTCACATAGGCACTCACACACAGATACACACAGACACACACTCACACAAACACACTCACACAGACACACACACACTCACTCACTCACACACACTCACACACTCAAACACACTGACCCACACATACACTCACTCACATACACTCACACACAAACTCACATACACTCACACAGACACAGAAACACACACACACACACACAGACACACACACGTACACACACACAGACACACACACACTCACACTCCCACACAGACACAGACACACACACTCACACAGACACTCACACGCATACACACAAACTCACACACACACTGCCACACACTCACACAGAAACACACACACAAACAAACACAAACTCACACACACACACACTCAGACACGCACACACGCAAACAGACACTGACACACATACACACAAACTCACAGACACACACTCTCACAGAGACACAGAAACACACACACACACAAACACAGACACTCACACTCTCACACACAGACACACACGCACACACATTCACACAAACACACACATACAGACACACAAACACACACACACAAACTCTCACACACAGATACACACACTCACTCACACAAACACATACACACAAACTGACACACACACTCTCTCACACACAGATACAGACACACTCACACAAACAGACACACACACAAAATCACACATACACTCACTCACAGACACACACACTCACTCTCACACACACACATAAACACACACTCACACAAACACACTCACTCACACACACAGACACACACTCACACAGACCCACACACACTCCCACACTCTCACACACAGACACTCACACAGACACAGAAACACACACACAAACTCACACAGACACACATACACACACAGACACCGACACACACACAGAAACACACATACACTCACATACACCCACACACACACACACTGGCACAGACACACACACTCACTCACACAAACACACACACACTCACACACAGACACAGAAACACACACACACACACACAGACACACACACACACACACTCACAAATGCACACGCACTCACACTCTCACGCACAAACTCATACACAGACACACACACACTCTCACACACATACACACACTCACACAGACACACACACACAAACTCACACATAAACTCACTAACACACACACACACTGACTCACATATACACTCACTCACACACACAAACTCACACACACTCACACAGATACACACACACAAACTCACACATACACTCACTCACTCACACACACACTGACTCACATATACACTCACTCACACACACACTGACTCACACACACAAACTCACATACACTCACACAGACACACATACACACACTCACACACAGACACACACACTCGCGCACACACACAGACACAGAAACACACACATAGAAACACACACACACACTCCCACACTCTCAGACACAGACACACACACAAACTCACACAGACACAGAAACACACACTCGCGCACACACACAGACACAGAAACACACACATAGAAACACACACACACACTCCCACACTCTCAGACACAGACACACACACAAACTCATACAGACACAGAAACACACACACACACTCACACAGACACAGAAACACACACACACACTCACACAGACACAGAAACACACACACACAAACTCACACACACAGACACAAAGTCACACACAGACACACACACTCACTCTCACACACACTCACACACACAAATGCACACGCACTCACACTCTCACACACAAACTCACACACAGACACACACACACAAACACACACACACTCACTCACTCACGCACAGACACACACACTCTCACACACAGGCGCACATGCACACACACTCACACAAACACACACATACAGACACAGAAACACACAAACATAAACTCTCTCTCACACACACACACTCACTCACACGCACACACTCACACAAACACACACTCACACAGACACTCACACACAAACTCTCACACACAGATACACACAGACACACACTCACACACACACAAACTCACACACACACTCACTCTCAAACACACACATACACACACACACAAACAAACACACTCACACACACACAAACACACACACACACAGACACACAGACACAGACACACACACAGACACACACACTCCCACACACAGGCACACACAAACACACTCACACACACTCATACACACACAGGCACTCACACACTCACACAGACACAGAAACACACACACTCTCACACAAACACTCACTTACTCACAGACACACACACACAAACACACACACACTCACTCACACTCATACACACACACACAGACACACACTCTCACATACAGGCACACACACACACTCATACACAGACACTCACACACACTCACACAGACACAGACACAGAAACACACACACACACAAACTCACACACATACACTCACACAGACACCGACACACACAGAAACACACATACACTCACACACACAGAAACACACATACACTCTCACACACACACACTCACACAGACACACACACAGACACCGACACACACAGAAACACACATACACTCTCACACACACACACACACTCACACACAGACACAAACACACACACACAGACACACACACACACACAGACACACACACACACTCACTCACACACACACACACAAACACACACAAATGCACACGCACTCACACTCTCACACACAAACTCATACACAGACACATACACACACACAAGCACACACACACTCACACAGACACAGACACACACAAACTCACACATACACTCACACACACACACTCAAACACACTGACTCACACATACACTCACTCACACAGACACGCACACACACTCACAAACACACTCTCACACAAACTCACATACACTCACGCAGACACACTCAGACACACAGACACAGAGAGACACACACTCAAACACACAGACACTCACACACACTTGCAAACACACACACTCACTAACACACACACACACTCACACAGACTCTCTCTCTCACTCACACACATACACGCGTGCTCACACACAGACTCTCTCTCACTTACACACACACGCGCGTGCTCACACACAGACTCTCTCTCACTTACACACACACACGCGTGCGCACAGACTCTCTCTCACACACGCACACACATACTCTCTCTCACACACACACACGCATGCGCACACACAGACTCTCACTCACACACACGCGCGTGTGCACACACAGACTCTCTCTCACTCACACAACGTGCGCACACACAGACTCTCTCTCACTCACACACGTGCGCACACACAGACTCTCTCTCATTCACAGACACACGCGTGCGCACACACAGACTCTCTCATTCACACACACACACGCGTGCACACACATAGACTCTCTCACTTACACACACGCGCGTGTGCACACACAGACTCTCTCTCACTCACACATTCACAGAGACTCTCTCTCTCAAACACACATACACACACACACACACACATTGACACACACAAATACAAATTCTCACACACATACACAAACACTCTGTCTCTCACACTCACAAACAAACACAGACACACACACACAGCCTCTCACACATAGACTCACACACAGAGACTCTCTCAAACACACATACGTAAACACACAGACACTGACAGACCCACACACACACCCACACCTCCACACACACAGACACATACACACACACCGACAGACCCACACACACACCCACACCTCCACACATCTCCACACCCACACCCACACACACATACACACACGCAAACACTCTATCTCTCCCACAGTCTCTCTCACTTACTCACACACAAATACAAACACTCTCTCTCACACAGACACCTACACACTCACATACACACAGACACACAGACACACACACACTCACTCAAAGACACCCACCCACACAGAGACACCTGTTTAACTGGTTTTGGATCAGCTGCAGCTGTGTGTTAATCTCAGTCCAGTGTTTTGTGTTGAGTGCTGAGGCTGGTTCTTCAGACGGACTGTCTCTAGGTACTGCTGTCTGGGGCAGCTCCTGGTACTGGGCACAACTGGTATCTGCCCAGAAACTGAACATGTTGGAAACACTGGCAAAGGCCCCTTTAAAAAAAAACACCAAGATCAATAAGAGTGAGCAAGACAGGCGTTAGGCTTCACTCGATTCCCGCTGGGATTTGAGATCACAGCCAGGATGAGGTGCTCCAGGTTCAGAGCCATTAGACAAACACAACCTGAGACAGGCTGACCATCTGGAGGGGACCATGTCTGACACCACATTCACAAAGACCCAGTCGGTGGAGGGTCAGTCACCCCAGCTCCAGGACACCTCTGCAGCAGGTCCTCAGGGTAGAGTCCTACAGCACCGAGACAGGCTCTTTGGCCCAAACTGGTCCATACTGACCAAAATGTCCATCCACACTAACCCCATTTCCCTGCACTTGGCCCATATCCTTCTAATCCTTTTCTATCTGAAAGCCTTTTAAGTGTTGTTAATGTAACCTCCTCAACCACTTCAGCTGGCAGCTCATTCCATATTTATGCTACCCTCAGTGTAAAAATGTTGCTCCTCAGGTTCCCTTTTATTCTTTCCCCTCTAACCTTAAACTGATGCCCTCTAGTCCTCGATTCCCCAACCCTGGGGAAAAAGACTGAGTGCATTCACTCTTTTCATGCCTCTCATGATTTTATAGGAGTAAGTGAGGACTGCAGATGCTGGAGATCCGAGCTGAAAATGTGTTGCTGGAAAAGCGCAGCAGGTCAGGCAGCATCCAAGGAGCAGGAGAATCGACGTTTCGGGCATCAGCCCTTCTTCAGGAATGAGGAGAGTGTGTCCAGCAGGCTAAGATAAAAGGTAGGGAGGAGGGACCTCTGGGACACGCGGACCAACCAACCCAACCGCCCCGTAGCTCAACACTTCAACTCCCCCTCCCACTCCACCAAAGACATGCAGGTCCTTGGACTCCTCCATCACCAGACCATAGCAACACGACGGTTGGAGGAAGAGCGCCTCATCTTCCGCCTGGGAACCCTCCAACCACAAGGGATGAACTCAGATTTCTCCAGTTTCCTCATTTCCCCTCCCCCCACCTTGTCTCAGTCCCAACCCTCGAACTCAGCACCACCTTCCTAACCTGCAATCTTCTTCCTGACCAACCCTCCTCCCTACCTTTTATCTTGGCCTGCTTGGCACACCCTCCTCATTCCTGAAGAAGGGTTTATGCCCAAAACGTCGATTCTCCTGCTCCTTGGATGCTGCCTGACCTGCTGCGCTTTTCCAGCAACACATTTTCAGCTCTTGTGATTTTATACACCTCTATAAGTTCCCCACCACCTCAGTCTCCTACGCTCTTAAAAAAAGAGTTCTAGCTTGTTCAACCTCTCCCTGGACCATAGAGTCCAGGCAACATTCTTGTAAATTTATTCTGCACGCTTCCCAGTTTAATAACATCCTTCCTGTTCCAAGGTGACCAAAACTGAACACAGTACTCTAAATATGACCTCATCAGCGTCCTGTATAACTTGCTAACTTCTATATTCAATGCCCTGACTGATGAAGGCCAGTGTGCCAAAACTCTCCTTCATTGCCCTGTCTACCTGTGACTCCACTTTCAGAGAACTGTGCACCTGAACTCCAAGATTCCTCTGTTCCACTACACTCCTTAACGCCCTACCGTCCACCATGAAACTCCTGCCTTGATTTGACTTTGCAAAATGTAAGACTTCACACTTATCTATATAAAATTAGGACCCAGCTACTGCGTGTCCTTGCTAAATATGTCCTGGTCGAGAGAGGGAGCCAGGGTTTACTAAAGAAGTTGAATCTCTTGTCAAGGGGAAGAAGAAGGTTCATGTTAGGATGAGATGTCACGGCTCAGTTAGGGCGCTTGAGGGTTATAAGTTAACCAGGAAATACCTAAAGAGAGAACTAAGAAGAGCCAGGAGGGGACATGAGAAATGGTAGGATCCAGGAAAAGCCTAAAGCTTTCTCAATGTATATCAGGAATAAAGGAATGACCAGAGAAAGATTACAGCCAATCAAGGAGAGAAGTGGGACATTGTGGGAAGTTGTGCATGGAGTCAGAGGAGATGGGGGAAGCATTAAATGAGTATTATTTGTTGTCGAGGAGAATACTGAGATACAGGCTAGTAGACTAGAGGGGATTGAGGTTCACAAGGTGGAGGTGTTAAGCAATACTGGAAAGTGTAAAAATAGATAAATCCCTGTGCCGGATGGGACTTATCCTTGGATTCTTTGGGAAGTCAGGGAGAAGATTGCAGAGCCTTTGGCTTCGATCTTTATGTCGTCATTGTCGACAGGAATAGTGCCAGAAGACTGGAGGATATCAAATGTTGTCCCCTTGTTCAATCACTGGTAACTATAGACCAGTGAGCCTGACTTCGATTGTGGGTAAAGTGTTGGAAAGGATTATAAGAGATAGGAATAAGTTGATTAGGGATAGTCAACATGGTTTTGTAAAGGGTCAGTCGTGCCTCACAAACCTTATTGAATTCTTCGAGAAGGTGACCAAACAGGTGGATGAGGGTAAAGCTGTTGATGTGGTGTATATGGATTTCAGTAAGGTGTTTGATAAGGTTCCCCACGGTAGACTGTTATACAAAATACTGAGGCATGGGATTGAGGGTGATTGAGCAGTTTGGATCAAACATTGGCTAGCTGAAAGAAGACAGAGGGTGGTGGTTGATGGGAAATGTTCATCCTGGAGTTCAGTTCCTAATGGTGTACCGCAAGGATCTGTTTTGGGGCCACTGATGTTTGTCATTTTTATAAATGACCTGGATGAGGGCGTGGAAGGATGGGTTAGTAAATTTGTGGATGACACAAAGGTCGATGGAGGTTTGGACAGTGATAAAGGATGTTGTAGGTTACAGAGAGACACAGATAAGCTGCAGAGCCGGGCTGAGAGGTGGCATTTGCAGTTTAATGCGGACAAGTGTGAGGTGATTTACTTTGGTCGGAGTAACAGGAATGCAGAGTACTGGGCTAATGGTAAGATTGTTGGGAGTGTAGATGAGCAGAGAGATCTCAGTGTCCAGGTACACAGATCCTTGAACGTTGCCACCCAGGTTGATAGGGTTGTTCAGAAGGCATATGGTGTGATGGCTTTTATTGGTAGAGGGATTGAGTTTCAGAGCCACGAGGTCATGCTGCAGCTGTACAAAACTCTGGTGTGGCTAAAATTGGAGTATTGTGTACAGTTCTGGTCACCGTGTTATAGGAAGGATGTGGAAGCTTTGGAAAGGGTTCAGAGGAGATTTACCAGGATGTTGCCTGGTATAGAGGGAAGGTCTTATGAGGAAAGGCTGAGGGACTTGAGGCTGTTTTCATTAGAGAGAAGGTTGAGAGGTGACTTAATAGAGATATATAAGATAATCAGAGGGTTCGATAGGGTGGACAGGGAGAGTCTTTCTCCTCAGATGGTGATGGTGAGCATGAGGGGGCATTGTCCCCAGGGCAGGATTGACTGGTATGAGGAGTCATAGTTTGGAGATATTAGGAGGAAGGTATAAAGGAGACGTCAGAGGAAGGTTCTTTACGCAGAGAGTTGTGAATGTATGGAATGCGTTGCCAGCTGTGGTGGTGGAAGCAGAGTCATTGGGGACATTTAAGCGACTGCTGGACGTGTACATGGATAGCAGTGAGTTGAGGGGTGCGTAGGTTAATTTACTATATTTTACATTAGGATTAAACCTCGGCACAACATCGTGGGCCAAAGGGCCTGTTCTGTGCTGTACTTTTCTATGTTCTATAGCTTTAAATTGAGGGGTGATAGATATAGGACAGATGTCAGAGAGTAGTAGGGGTGTGGAACGCACAGCCTGCAGCAGTAGTGGAGTTGCCAACTTTAAGGGCATTTAAATGGTCATTGGATAGACACGTGGTTGAGAATGGAACAGTGTAGGTTAGATGGGCTTCAGATTGGTTCCACAGGTTGGTACAACATCGAGGGCCGAAGGGCCTGTGCTGCGCTGGAATGTTCTATGTTCTAAACTGCATTTGTCATTTCTCAGCCCACTTCAGCAGCTGATCAAGGCCCTGCTGCAATTACTGAGAACCTTCCTCACTGTCCCCGATCCTGCCTGTTTTAGTGTGATCAGCATCTTATTCATTATGCCCTTGTACAGTCTCACCCAAATCATTGATTTCGACAGCAAACAGTAATGGGCCCAGCACCAACCTGAGGCATTCCACTGGTCACAGGCCCCTGGTCTGACAAACATCCTTCCACTGATACCCTCTGCTTCCTACCATCAAGCCAACTGTGTATCCAATTTGTCAGCTCCTCCTGGATTCCATGTGATCTAACCTTCCAGAGCAGCCTATCGTGTGGAACCTTATCAGAGTTCAATGTAGCTAAGTGTGAAGTGATTCACTTTGGTAAGAGTAATAAAAAGATGGATTACTGGGCTAATGGTAGACTACTTGGTAGTGTGGAAGAGCAGAGGGATCTTGGTGTCCATGTACACAGATCTCTGAAAGTTGCCACCCAGGTAAATAGTGCAGTGAAGAAGGCATATGGCGTACTGGCTTTTATTGATAGAGGAATTGAGTTCCGGAGTCCTGAGGTCATGTTGCAGTTGTATAAGACTCTGGTGCGGCCGCATCTGGAATATTGTGTGCAGTTTTGGTCGCCGTACTATAGGAAGGATGTGGAGGCACTGGAACGGGTGCAGAGGAGGTTTACCAGGCTGTTGCCTGGTATGGTCGGAAGATCGTATGAGGAAAGGCTGAGGCACTTGGGGCTGTTTTCATTGGAGAAAAGAAGGTTTAGGGGTGATTTGATAGAGGTGTACAAGATGATTAGGGGGTTAGATAGGGTTGACCATGAGAACCTTTTTCCACGTATGGAGTCAGCTATTACAAGGGGGCATAGCTTTAAATTAAGGGGGGGGGTAGATATAGGACTGATGTTAGGGGTAGGTTCTTCACTCAGCAAGTCGTAAGCTCATGGAATGCCCTGCCAGTAGCAGTAGTGGACTCTCCCTCTTTATGGGTATTTAAGCGGGCATTGGATAGGTATATGGAGGATAGTGGGTTAGTGTAGGTTAGGTGGGCTTGGATCGGCGCAACATCGAGGGCCGAAGGGCCTGTACTGCGCTGTATTCTTCTATGTTCTATGTTCTATGTTCTATATAGACTACATCTACCACCCTGCTCTTGTCAACCTTCCTGGTCACTTCATCAAAGAACTCGAACGAATGTGTGAGGCACTCCCTCCACTCACAAAGCCATGCTGACTGCTCCTAATCAAACCCTGTCTTTCCAAATGCATGTATATCTTATCCCTCAAAATCTTCTCACCACTGATATTAAATTTACTGGTCTATAATTCCCACGTTTTTCTTTGCGACCCTTGTCGAATAAGGGCCCAATATTCACTCCCTTCCAGTCTTCCGGGAGTTACCCTCACCTGTGACTAACGTTTTTGCAAAAATATCAGCCAGGGCCCCCGCAATTTCTTCTCTAGCCTCTTGCAGTTTTCTTGGATATATCTGGTCAGGATTAGGAGATTAATCTACCTTCATATTCTAATACATCCAATACCTCATCTACTGTAATAGGCACTGTCCCCAAGATATCACCGGGAACTTCAGGAAGTTCCCAAGTCTTCATGTCTTTCTCCACGGTAAACACAGAGGTGAAATGTTCATTGAGGATCTCACCCATCTCCTGCGATTCTACACATACATGTCCACTTTGGTCCTTAAGGGGTCCTATTCTCTCTCTCGTTATTCTTTCTCCTTTAAAATAATCGAAGAACTGCTTTGGACTCTCCCAAATCTCCTCAGGCAAGGCTACCTTTTGCCATTCTGGTATCCTTTTTTTCAGTAAGCTCCTGTATCCCTTTATACCTTCAGAGATTTCCTTGATCCCAGCTGCCTGCACCTGAGACATGCCTCCTCCTTTTATCTGGTCAAAGCCTCAATACCTCTCGTCATCCAGAGTTCCCTGTTCCTACCAATCTAGCCCTTCACTCTCACAGGAACATATAGACCTTGAACTCTCGCTTTCTCACTTCTACACACCTCCCACTTGCCAGAGGTTCCTTTGCCTGCAAATAAACTACTCCAAACAATCCCTGCAAGTTCCTGTCTAACTCCATCAAAATTCACCTCACCCCAGTTTGGACCTTGAACCTGTGGACCAATTTTGTCCCTCTCCATAACTATTTTAAAATTCATGGAACTATGGTCACTGGTCCCAAAGTGCTCCCCACCGTCACCTCAGTCATCGGTCTTGTCCTATTCCCCAAGAATAGATCAAGTTTTGCCCCTTCTCAACTAGGACCCTCTATATACTGCTTGAGGAAACTTTCTGAAACTTTTCTTTGATTCTCCTGTCCTCGGCCCAACCATCTTCAGCTGCTTCATCAGTGACCTGCCCTCCACCAGGAGGTCAGAAATGGGAATATTCCCCGAGGATCACACAATGTTCAGCACCATTCATGACTCCTCAGATACTGAAGCAGTCCATATCCAAATGCCACAAGATCTGGACAATATCCAGGCTTGGGCTGACAAGTGGCCAGTAACATTCGTGCCACACAAATGCCAGGCAATGACATCACCAACAAGAGACAATCTAAACCATGCCCCCTGACATTCAATGGTGGTACTATCACTGAATCCCCCACTATCAACATCCTGGGAGTTATCGTGGACCAACTCAGAATACCAACTCACTTCCCGACTCCCCAAAGCCTGTCCACTACCTACAAGGTACAGTCAGGAGAGTGAGGGAATACTCCCCCCTTGTCTGGATGGGGATAGCCCCAACAACACGCAAGAAGCTCAACACCATCCAGGACACAGCAGCCCAATTGGGACTAACCTCCACACCCTTCATTTTACTATCATCCATGTGCCTATCCAAGAGTCACTTCAATGTCCCTAATGTCTCTGACTCTTCTACCACTGCTGGCAGTGCATTCCACACACCCACCACTCTCTGTGTAAAGAACCTACCTCTGACATCTCCCCTAAACCTTCCTCCAATCACCTTAAAATTATGCCCCTTCGTGACAGCTATTTCCAACCTGGGAAAAAGTTTCTGGCTACCCACTCAATCTATGTCTCTCATCATTTTGTACACCTCTATCAAGTCGCCTCTCATCCTTCTTCACTCCAATGAGAAAAGCCTTAGCTTCATAAGACATGCCCTCCAGTTCAGGCAGTATCTTGGTAAATCTCCTCTGCACTCTCTCTAAAGCTGCCACATCCTTCCTATAATGAGGTGACCAGAACTGAACACAATGTTCCAAGTGTGGTCTAACCAGGGCTCCACAGAGCTGCAGCACAACCTTGCAGCTCTTAAACTCAATCCCCCACTAATGAAAGTCATCACACCATATGCCTTCTTAACGAGTCTATCAACTTGAGTGGCAACTTTGAGGGATCTATGGACATGGACCCCAAGATCCCTCTATTCCTCCACACTGCCAAGAATCCTGCCTTTAACCCTGTATTCTGAGTTCAAATTTGACTTTCCAAAGTGACGTTGGTTAGACCCTCAGCATGTGACTCTTGGACCTATCATGTTATTCCAGTCATTTGGTTTGTCTCCAGCATCACCTTATTTTAATTTCTTTTTGCAATTGTCTCTCTGCCTCAATTAGTCAGATCGTAGGTCATCCCTTCACTGGCTATTCAGCTGTTCACACTTTACTCACACGGTCTGTCTCTTTTGATCACCTGCAGAGAGTTTTCACTCAGCGTGTCGACTCTCTGCTCATATCTTTTGTACTTATCTGTTGACACTCGGAATTCCCTGGAATTATCTTGCTATTATCTCTCTGCACATAAATTTTGTTCCCATGTACCTGTCTCCTCTTCACCTGATGAAGGAGCAGTGCTCCAAAAGCTTGGGATTTCAAATAAACCTGTTGGACTATAACCTGGTGTCGTGTGACTCCTGACTTTGTCCAGCCCAGTCCAACACCAGTATCTCAACATCATCTCTCTCTGTAACTCATATCCCACCTTCCCACACTTTGGGGAAGGAGAACTTGTGCTGTTTCCAATGCCAGGCTGACTGCTGTTCCCTCAGCTGCCTTACTATGGAGGTGAGTTTCCCTTTAGCAATAACAACAGAAGCTCCTCATTTTCACAAGTAATTCATTGATAATAGGCCACAAAAAAATAAGCAGATGTAAGGTCTAGGAGGCTAAAAATCAGACAGGGCACATGAGGTAGTTTGGGTTGAGGTTAGGAATAGGAGAGGTGAGGTCACCCTGTTAGGAGTCTTTTACAGGCCTCCTAATAGTCCTAGAATCGTTGAAGAAAGGATTGTGAAGATGATTCAAGAGAAGAGTGACAGTAATAGGGTGATTGTTATGGGAGACTTTAACTTTCCTGATATTGATTGGGAAAGCTATAGCTCAAGTTCGTTAGATGGGTCAGTGTTTGTGCAATGTGTGCAGGAGAGTTTCCTGACACAATATGTAGATAAGCCAACAAGAGGTGAGGCCATACTGGATTTGGTTCTGGGTAACGAACCAGGCCAGGTATTAGAACTAGAGGTAGGTGAGCACTTTGGGGACAGTGACCACAATTCGGTGATTTTTACTCTAGTGATGGAGAGGGATAAGTGTGTACTACAGGGCAAGAGTTATAGCTGGGGGCAGGGAAATTATGATGCGTTGAGGCATGACTAAGGATGTGTGGATTGGAAAAGTAGATTCCAAGGCAAGAGCGTAATTGATATGTGGAACTTGTTCAAGGAGCAACTATTGAGTGTCCTTGATAAGTACGTACCTATCAGGCAGGGAGGAAAGGGTCGTGTGAGGGAGCCGTGGTTTAATAAGGAATTGGAATCCCTTGTTAAATGGAAGAGGGCGGCCTTTGTAAAGATGAGGCGTGAAGGTTCAATAGGGGCGATTGAGAGTTATAAGGTAGCCCGGAAGGACCTGAAGAGAGAGCTAAGAGCAGCAAGGAGGGGACATGAAAGGTCCTTAGTTGGTAGGATTAGGGAAAACCCTAAGGCTTTCTATAGGTATGTTAGGAATAAAAGAATGACTAGGGTAGGAATAGGTCCAATCAAGGATAGTAATGGGAAGTTGCGTGTGGAGGCTGAAGAGATTGGGGAGGCACTGAATGAATACTTTTCGTCAGTATTCACTCAGGAACAGGACATTGTTGTCGATATGAATACCGAGGCATGAATAAGTAGAATGGATGGCTTTGAGATATGTAGAGAAGAGGTGTTGGAAATTCTGGCAAGGGTGAAAATAGATAAGTCCCCTGGGCCTGATGGCATTTATCCTAGGATTCTCTGGGAAGCAAGGCAGGAGATTGCAGAGCCATTGGCCTTGATTTTTGTGTCTTCTTTGTCTACAGGAGTAGTGCCAGAGGACTGGAGGCTAGCAAACGTGGTTCCCTTGTTCAAGAAGGGGAGTAGGGATAATCCTAGTAACTATAGGCCAGTGAGTCTCACTTCTGTTGTGGGCAAAGTCTTAGAGAGAATTGTAAGGGATAGGATTTATGCACATCTGGATAAGAATGATGTGATCAAGGATAGTCAGCATGGTTTTGTGAAGGGCAGGTCGTGCCTCACAAACCTTATTGACTTCTTTGAGAAGGTGACTAAGGAGGTAGATGAGGGGAAAGCGGTAGATGTGGTATATATGGATTTTAGTAAGGCGTTTGATAAGGTCCCCCATGGTAGGCTACTGCAGAAAATACAGAGATATGGCATTGAGAGTGAGTTGGAGGTTTGGATTAGGAATTGGCTGGCTGGAAGAAGACAGAGGGTAGTAGTTGATGGCAAAGGTTCATCTTGGAGTGCCGTCACTAGCGGTGTTCCGCAAGGATCTGTTTTGGGACCATTGCTGTTTGTCATTTTTATAAATGACCTGGAGGAAGGGTTAGAAGGTTGGGTGAGCAAGTTTGCGGATGATACGAAAGTCGGTGGAGTTGTAGACAGTGAGGAAGGATATGGCAGGTTACAGCGGGATATAGAGAAGCTGCAGAGCTGGGCAGAAAGGTGGCAAATGGAGTTCAATGTAGCTAAGTGTGAGGTGATTCACTTTGGTAAGAGTAACAAAAAGATGGGGTACTGGGCTAATGGTCGGATACTTGGTAGTGTGGAAGAGCAGAGGGATCTTAGTGTCCATGTACACAGATCTCTGAAAGTTGCCACCCAGGTAAATAGTGCAGTGAAGAAGGCATATGGCGTACTGGCTTTTATTGGTAGAGCAATTGAGTTCCGGAGTCCTGAGGTCATGCTGCAGTTGTATAAGACTCTGGTGTGGCCGCATCTGGAATATTGTGTGCAGTTTTGGTCGCCATACTATAGGAAGGATGTGGAGGCACTGGAACGGGTGCAGAGAAAGTTTACCAGGATGTTGCCTGGTATGGTAGGAAGATCCTATGAGGAAAGGCTGAGGCACTTGGGGTTGTTTTCATTGGAGAAAAGAAGGTTTAGGGGTGACTTGATAGAGGTGTACAAGATGATTAGGGGGTTAGATAGGGTTGACAGTGAGAACCTTTTCCACGTATGGAGTCAGCTATTACAAGGGGGCATAGCTTTAAATTAAGGGGGGGTAGATATAGGACTGATGTTAGGGGTAGGTTCTTCACTCAGCGAGTCGTAAGTTCATGGAATGCCCTGCCAGTAGCAGTAGTGGACTCTCCCTCTTTATGGGTATTTAAGCGGGCATTGGATAGGTATATGGAGGATAGTGGGTTAGTGTAGGTTAGGTGGGCTTTGATCGGCGCAACATCGAGGGCTGAAGGGCCTGTACTGCGCTGTATTCTTCTATGTTCTATGAGGGATATAAAGAAGCAGGAAAGAACTCAAGCCAGGAATTAGGAGAGCAACAAGATGTCATGAAATGACATTGGCTGGTAGGGTTAAAGAGAACCCCAAGGCATTCTATACATAGATTAAAAACAAGAAGGTAACTAAGGAGAAAGTAGGACCACTCAAGGATAAAAGGAGGGAACTTGTGCTTGGAGGCAGTTGATGTGGGTGAAATCCTAAATGAGTACTTTGCATCCATATTTACCCAAGAGAAGGATATGGAGGATAGTGAGATTTGTGTGCAGTGTGCTAACATGCTAGGGCATTTTAAGATCAAGAAAAAAAGTGGTGTTGAGTCTCTTGAAGAGCATTAAGGTGAATAAGTTCCTAGGGTCCAATGGCATCTAACCCAGGTTTTTGAGAGGGGTAAGAGAAAAGATTGCTGGGGCCTTGACCAAGATGTTTGCATCCTCGCTAGCCACTGGAGAGGTCCCAGAGGACTGGCGAGTAGCTTATGTTGTTCTTCTGTTCAAGAAGGGATATAGGGATAATCCAGGAAACTACAGACCAGTGAGTCTCACATCGTTGGTTGGAAAGCTATAGGAGAGGATTTCCACACATTTGGAAAAGCATGGCCTGATTAGGGACAGTCAGCGTGGCTTTGTTCAAGTTAGGCCACGTGTCATTGACATGATTAAAGTTTTCAGGAGGTGATGAAGGTGATCGATGAGGGTAGAGCAGCAGATGTTGTCTGCATGGATTTTAGAACATGGACCATAGAACAGTACAGCACATAACAGGCCCTTCAGCCCACGATGTTGTGCCGACCATTGATGCTCATGTAAGGTAAACCTAATGTACGCACCCTCAAATTTCTGTGACCATATGCATGCCCAGCAGTCTCTTAAATGTCCCCAGTGACCTTGCTTCCACAACTGCTGCTGGCAACGCATTCCATGCTCTCACAACTCTCTGTGTAAGAACCCGCCTCTGACATCCCCTCTATACTTTCTGCCAAACAGCTTAAAACTATACCCCTCGTGTTAACAATTTCTGCCCTGGGAAAAAGTCTCTGGCTATCAACTCTATCTATGCCTTTCATTATCTTTTACACCTCAATTAAGTCCCCTCTCTTCCTTCTTTTTTCCAATGAAAAAAGTCCGAGCTCAGTCAACCTCTCTTCGTAAGATAAGCCCTCCAGTCCAGGCAGCATCCTGGTAAACCTCCTCGGAACCCTCTCCATAGCTTCCACAGCTTTCCTATAATAGGGCGACCAGAACTGGACACAGTATTCCAAGTGCGGTCTAACCAAAGTTTTATAGAGCTGCAACAAGATCTCACGACTCTTAAACTCAATCCCCCTGTTAATGAAAGTAAAAACACCATATGCTTTCTTAACAACCCTGTCCACTTGGGTGGCCATTTTAAGGGATCTACGTACCTGCACACCAAGATCCCACTGTTCCTCCACACTGCCAAGAATCCGGTCTTTAATCCTGTACTCAACTTTCAAGTTCGACCTTATAAAATGCATCACTTCACATTTACCCAGGTTGAACTCCATCTGCCACCTCTCAGCCCATCTCTGCATCCTGTCAATGTCCCGCTGCAGCCTATAACAGTCCTCTATACTGTCAACGACACCTCCAACCTTTGTGTCATCTGCAAACTTGCTAACCCATTCTTCAATCTCCTCATCCAAGTCATTAATAAAAATCACAAAGAGTAGTGGCCCAAGGACAGAGCCCTGTGGAACACCACTCACCACTGACTTCCAGGCAGAATACTTTCCTTCCGCTACTACTCACTGTCTTCTGTCGACCAGCCAAATCCGTATCCAGACAGCTAAATTTCCAAGTATTCCATTCCTCCTGACCTTCTGAATGAGCCTACCATGGGGAATCTTATCAAATGCCTTGCCGAAGTCCATATACACCACATCCACCGCTCGATCCTCATCGACTTGTCTAGTAACATCCTCAAAGAACTTGATAAGATTTGTGAGGCATGACCTGCTCCTCAAAAAGCCATGCTGACTGCATTTAATCAAGCCATGCTCTTCCAGATGGTCATAAATCCTATCCCACAGAATCCTTTCTAACATCTTGCAGATGACAGATGTGAGACTGACTGGTCTGTAATTGCCGGGGATTTCCCCATTTCCTTTCTTGAAGAGAGGAATTACACTTGCCTCCCTCCAGTCCCCTCAGGTATGACTCTGGTAGTGAAAAGGTTTTCAACAAGGCCCTCATGGTAAGCTCATCCAGAAGCTTGACATGCATAGGATCTAGAATTGGCTTGCCATAGAAGTCAGAGGGCAGTGGTAGAATGGGGTTTTTCAAGGTGATGTTCCACAGGGATCCATTCTGGGACCTCTACTGTTTGTGATATGTATAAATGACTTGGATGAAAACGTAGATGGGTGGGTTAGTAATTTTGCAGATGACACAAAGATCAGTGGAGCAATGGAGAGTATAAAAGATTATCAAAGGATACAGTTGCAGACATGGGGAGAGAAATGGAGGTTGTAGTTTAATCCAGATAAGCGTGAGGTGCTGCATTTTGAGACATCAAATGTTAAGGAAAAGTTAATGGCAGGACCCTGAACAGCACACATGTATAGAGGGATCTTGTGGTTCAAGTCCATAGCTCCCTGAAAATGGCCACACAAACAGTTAGGGTGATAAAGAAAGCATATGACATGCTTGCCTTTCTTGATCGGGGAATTGAGTAAAAGAGTCAGGATGTCATGTTGCAGCTTTATAAGACTTTAATTAGGTCACACTTAAAATATTCTGTTCAATTTTGGTTGCCATATTATCGGAAGGATATGGAGACTTTGGAGAGGGTGCAGAAGAAGATGCTGTAGGATTAGAGGGCATGAGCTATAAGAAGAGAGACTAGAAAAACTCAGGTTGTTTTCTCTGCAGTGGTGGAGGCTGAGGGGAGACTTGATAGAAGTCTACAAACCTACGTGCTAATCAGACTAGAAATAGCAGAAAACTCTTAACTGTTCTGAAGAAGGATCACTAGATCACGAGGTGCGTAGATAGGATTGACAGTCAGAAGCTTTTTCCTGGAGTTGAAATGTCTAATACTAGGAGGCATGCACTGAAGGTCGGGGGGGGTCAAAGGAGATGTGAGGAACAAGTATTTTACACAGAGCGCGGTCGGCCTCTGGAATCCACTGTCAGGGGTAGTGATAGAGGCAGATAGGTGCATTTAAGGGACTTGTAGATAAACATATGAATGTGGAAGGAACAGAGGAACACAGACCATGGGCAGGCAGAAGGGATGACTTTAATTTGGCATATTTTCAGATCATCATCTTGGGCGTCTGGGCCTGTTCCTGTGTTGTACAGTCCCATGTCCCATGTCCTTTGATCGGTGAGTAATTGTTGACATCAAATCACTGATACACCTTGACCTCAGTGATCCTGGTGAGACTGACAACCTGGCTTTTCATTTTTATATACCCAGATATTTGGACAGCAAGTTACTGCTAATAACAGCAACTAAAGGAACTTACATGCTGCTGAGTAAATGCTTAGAAAAGTCTGTTTTAAAGGGACTCGAATTTCCAACAAACTGATTGGAGGTTCGGTTATTACAGGACACAGCTCTGAATAAAAGAATTGATGGGAACATGAAAAGAAGTATGTTTACATCTTCGCAAATTACTTCTGGCTGTCTCTCCTTCTGATGAAAGCAAAATACTGGGGATTTGATACTAAAATGAAAACAAAGTGTTGCTCTGGCCAGCGTTTGTGGATAGAGAAACAGAGTTCAAGCTTCAAGCCTAATATGGCCACAAGAGACTCAAAATGTTTACTCTGTCTCTCTCTCTCTTGCTCCTAGGTCTGACTACAGCATTCCATCAGCCATTTGTGGTTATCATCGGTCATCTGTCCGAAGTAGACAAACTTAGTGACTTGGCCAGTAGTGACATCATCACTGAGTTTCATTCCAGAAACTTCTAACGCACCCTGAATGACCAACATTGCTTTCAAGTTTAATCCATTTTCGAAGGACATTGGTGAGGCCACTTTTGGAATATTATGAGCAATTCAAGGATGTTGTGAAACTTGAAAGGGTTTAGAAAAGATTTACAAAGTCATTGCAGTGTTGGAGGATTTGAGCTACAGGGAGATGCTGAACAGGCTGGGGCTGTTTTCCCTGGAGTGTCGGAGGCTGAGGGGTGACCTTATAGAGGTTTACAAAATTATGAGGGGCATAGATAGGGTAAATAGACAAGGTCTTTTCCCTGGGATCGGGGAGTCCAGAACTAGAGGGGCATAGGTTTAGGGTGAGAGGGGAAAGATATAAAAGAGACCTAAGGGGCAACTTTTTCACACAGAGGGTGGTACGTGTATGGAATGAGCTGCCAGAGGATGTGGTGGAGGCTGGTACAATTGCAACATTTAAGAGGCATTTGGATGGGTATATGAATAGGAAGGGTTTGGAAGGATATGGGCCGAGTGCTGACAGGTGGGACTAGATAGGGTTGGGATATCTGGTCGGTGTGGACGGGTTGGACCAAGTCTTTGGAATTCTGGAGCACAGAGGCTGTGGGAGCTCAAACCCTGAGACACAAGTCGATCCGTTTCTGGAGACTAATGACAGTGAGGAGATAGAGTGGGAAAGGGGATTGGAGGAGATAGTCCAGAACATCAGGGCAGGTTTGATGAGCTGAATGGCCTCCTCCTGATGCTCTACTTTCACATACATGAGGGTGGCTGCGTACCTGACTCTGGATGATGGTCATCGCCTCGATCCCTATCACTGTCTGTGTCCCTCCCATATACAATGGGGGTGTCTGTCTTCCCAGCTGTTGCCTTGGCTGGTGAATATTGAATGATGTCAGAAGTTTCAGGTCTCTGCTCTTCTCTGCTCAACGGGGACACCGAGGATATGCCACTCTGCTCGTGCTCCACTCTGTGTCGGAACAGGTTACCTCGGTCCAGACTCTCGGCTATCTGTGGGGGGTTCTGGGAGCCCGGGCTAGACCAATCACTGTCTAAAACACAAACACAAATATTCCAAAGTAGGAAGTTCTGAAAAGGATGAGACCTCAGGAAAACACAGAACCAAACAGACAGAGAGAGCTGTGCTATAAAGATCAAACATTTCTCACAAGCTGAGAATCCATTCGGGAATGAGAAATTCAGGGCAGTAAACCCACCACCCTCCGATATTAATGTAAACACACACCCTCCGATATTAATGTAAACACACACCCTCCGATATTAATGTAAACACACCACCCTCCGATATTAATGTAAACTCACACCCTCCGATATTAATGTAAACTCACACCCTCCGATATTAATGTAAACACACACCCACCGATATTAATGTAAACCCACACCCTCCGATATTAATGTAAACTCACACCCTCCGATATTAATGTAAACTCACACCCTCCGATATTAATGTAAACCCACCACCCTCCGATATTAATGTAAACCCACACCCTCCGATATTAATGTAAACCCACACCCTCCGATATTAATGTAAACTCACACCCTCCGATATTAATGTAAACCCACCACCCTCCGATATTAATGTAAACCCACACCCTCCGATATTAATGTAAACCCACACCCTCCGATATTAATGTAAACCCACACCCTCCGATATTAATGTAAACTCACACCCTCCGATATTAATGTAAACCCACACCCTCCGATATTAATGTAAACCCACACCCTCCGATATTAATGTAAACCCACCACCCTCCGATATTAATGTAAACACACACCCTCCGATATTAATGTAAACCCACCACCCTCCGATATTAATGTAAACACACACCCTCCGATATTAATGTAAACACACACCCTCCGATATTAATGTAAACCCACCACCCTCCGATATTAATGTAAACCCACACCCTCCGATATTAATGTAAACCCACCACCCTCCGATATTAATGTAAACACACACCCTCCGATATTAATGTAAACCCACCACCCTCCGATATTAATGTAAACCCACACCCTCCGATATTAATGTAAACCCACCACCCTCCGATATTAATGTAAACCCACACCCTCCGATATTAATGTAAACTCACACCCACCGATATTAATGTAAACTCACACCCTCCGATATTAATGTAAACCCACACCCTCCGATATTAATGTAAACCCACACCCTCCGATATTAATGTAAACCCACCACCCTCCGATATTAATGTAAACACACACCCTCCGATATTAATGTAAACCCACACCCTCCGATATTAATGTAAACCCACCACCCTCCGATATTAATGTAAACACACACCCTCCGATATTAATGTAAACCCACCACCCTCCGATATTAATGTAAACACACACCCTCCGATATTAATGTAAACCCACCACCCTCCGATATTAATGTAAACACACACCCTCCGATATTAATGTAAACCCACCACCCTCCGATATTAATGTAAACCCACACCCTCCGATATTAATGTAAACTCACACCCTCCGATATTAATGTAAACACACACCCTCCGATATTAATGTAAACCCACCACCCTCCGATATTAATGTAAACCCACACCCTCCGATATTAATGTAAACCCACCACCCTCCGATATTAATGTAAACTCACACCCTCCGATATTAATGTAAACCCACACCCTCCGATATTAATGTAAACCCACACCCTCCGATATTAATGTAAACACACACCCTCCGACATTAATGTAAACACACACCCTCCGATATTAATGTAAACCCACACCCTCCGATATTAATGTAAACACACCACCCTCCGATATTAATGTAAACACACACCCTCCGATATTAATGTAAACCCACCACCCTCCGATATTAATGTAAACCCACCACCCTCCGATATTAATGTAAACTCACACCCTCCGATATTAATGTAAACACACCACCCTCCGATATTAATGTAAACACACACCCTCCGATATTAATGTAAACCCACCACCCACCGATATTAATGTAAACCCACCACCCTCCGATATTAATGTAAACACACACCCTCCGATATTAATGTAAACCCACCACCCACCGATATTAATGTAAACACACACCCTCCGATATTAATGTAAACCCACCACCCACCGATATTAATGTAAACACACACCCTCCGATATTAATGTAAACACACAACCTCCGATATTAATGTAAACCCACCACCCTCCGATATTAATGTAAACCCACCACCCACCGATATTAATGTAAACACACACCCTCCGATATTAATGTAAACACACACCCTCCGATATTAATGTAAACCCACCACCCACCGATATTAATGTAAACACACACCCTCCGATATTAATGTAAACCCACACCCTCCGATATTAATGTAAACCCACCACCCTCCGATATTAATGTAAACACACACCCTCCGATATTAATGTAAACCCACCACCCTCCGATATTAATGTAAACACACACCCTCCGATATTAATGTAAACCCACCACCCTCCGATATTAATGTAAACTCACACCCTCCGATATTAATGTAAACACACACCCTCCGATATTAATGTAAACTCACACCCTCCGATATTAATGTAAACACACCACCCTCCGATATTAATGTAAACACACCACCCACCGATATTAATGTAAAAACACACCCTCCGATATTAATGTAAACACACACCCACCGATATTAATGTAAACACACACCCACCGATATTAATGTAAACCCACCACCCTCCGATATTAATGTAAGCTCACACCCTCCGATATTAATGTAAACCCACACCCTCCGATATTAATGTAAACCCACCACCCTCCGATATTAATGTAAACACACACCCTCCGATATTAATGTAAACTCACCACCCTCCGATATTACTGTAAACCCACCACCCTCCGATATTAATGTAAACACACACCCACCGATATTAATGTAAACACACACCCTCCGATATTAATGTAAACCCACACCCTCCGATATTAATGTAAACACACACCCTCCGATATTAATGTAAACCCACCACCCTCCGATATTAATGTAAACCCACACCCTCCGATATTAATGTAAACTCACACCCTCCGATATTAATGTAAACTCACCACCCTCCGATATTAATGTAAACCCACCACCCTCCGATATTAATGTAAACACACACCCACCGATATTAATGTAAACACACACCCTCCGATATTAATGTAAACTCACACCCTCCGGTATTAATGTAAACCCACACCCTCCGGTATTAATGTAAACACACCACCCTCCGATATTAATGTAAACCCACCACCCTCCGATATTAATGTTAACACACACCCTCCGATATTAATGTAAACACACACCCTCCGATATTAATGTAAACCCACCACCCTCCGATATTAATGTAAACTCACACCCTCCGATATTAATGTAAACCCACACCCTCCGATATTAATGTAAACACACACCCTCCGATATTAATGTAAATCCACCACCCTCCGATATTAATGTAAACCCACCACCCTCCGATATTAATGTAAACACACACCCTCCGATATTAATGTAAATCCACCACCCTCCGATATTAATGTAAACCCACCACCCTCCGATATTAATGTAAACACACACCCTCCGATATTAATGTAAACACACACCCTCCGATATTAATGTAAATCCACCACCCTCCGATATTAATGTAAACCCACACCCTCCGATATTAATGTAAACCCACCACCCTCCGATATTAATGTAAACCCACACCCTCCGATATTAATGTAAACTCACACCCTCCGATATTAATGTAAACACACACCCTCCGATATTAATGTAAACTCACACCCACCGATATTAATGCAAGTTTTTACTAAAAATATGGCAGCTTCAGTGGCTGCTTGTTAATTTAACTATGTTAAAAAATTTACAGTTAGTTAAAAATTAGGAGTATAGCCTCAACAATTAAATTCATTCTAATCTGTAATGAAAACAGTGCAGGCTCAATGTTCACAGTATGATTGATACCTCAAAGACATTAGTTTTTTTGGTTTGTGGTTATAAATATCAATCTTTATATTCTAATGGATTAAGTACTTGAGGGAGCTTCATGAATGATTGTTGTTATTAACACGGTGAAGCCTAGAACTTTCTATGATTCCATCTGAGCTGTGCAGCAGAGATGTGCGTTTTGAGAATGTGCGATCTGGATGCTGCATCGAACCTGCTGAGGGAATGAGATCATCAAGAGGTCATGGAGTGAGACATTTCTCAGGAAGGATTGAGATGGGCAGGATACCTCCCACACTGGAGGGCAGAGAGCAGGAGGGGGAGTGAACCAGTGGAATTCTTTCCTGCAAAAAGGCTTTCAGGGCTGGTCACGAAATATTCACAGGGCTGAGACAGACAGACAGAGACAAGAAACTGAGGAAGGCCATTCAGCCACCCGGTTCCTGCTTCCTACCCATACAGGTTAATCACTTTCGCTCCAAGATCCAGATCCAACCCATTCGTAAGGCGTAAAAGCAGCTGGACTGTCTCTAAATTCTCAACATGGATATGGCAAGGGGCCTGGAAGGTTTTGTCGGATCTTTATTCAGGAACAGTGGGTGATCTCAGATCCCAATAACATACAGAATCCAAGAATGGTACAAACAGGCAAAGATTTCTTGGATGGTCAACCAAATGAGACTATTCCTGACAATGAAATCAATAAATGACACACAGTCTGTCCTTAGAAAGGGAATCAAAGGATTAACGGGAAAAGACAGCAAAAATGATCTGATCAGCCATGATCTTACTGAGGCAAACAGCATACCCCTGCTCCTATCTCCCAATGGGTTATGGACCTGTCAATGTATGGGGAACATGGACATCAAAGAATGTTCAAGCTGGACCAGGCAATAGGTGTGGTCACGGGGAGGTGTGTGGGGGTGGGGACAGGGTGTGGTCACGGGGAGGTGTGTGGGGGTGGGGACAGGGTGTGGTCACGGGGAGGTGTGTGGGGGTGGGGACAGGGTGTGGTCACGGGGAGGTGTGTGGGGGTGGGGACAGGGTGTGGTCATGGGGAGGTGTGTGGGGGTGGGGACAGGGGGTGGGGACGGTGGGGACAGGGTGCGGCATAGGGAGGTGTGTGGGGGTGGGGACAGGGAGTGGTCACGGGGAGGTGTGTGGGGGTGGGGACAGGGGGTGGGGACGGTGGGGACAGGGTGCGGCATAGGGAGGTGTGTGGGGGTGGGGACAGGGAGTGGTCACGGGGAGGTGTGTGGGGGTGGGGACAGGGAGTGGTCACGGGGAGGTGTGTGGGGGTGGGGACAGGGAGTGGTCACGGGGAGGTGTGTGGGGGTGGGGACAGGGTGTGGTCACGGGGAGGTGTGTGGGGGTGGGGACAGGGTGTGGTCACGGGGAGGTGTGTGGGGGTGGGGACAGGGAGTGGTCACAGAGAGGTGTGTGGGGGTGGGGACAGGGGGTGGGGACGGTGGGGACAGGGTGCGGCATAGGGAGGTGTGTGGGGGTGGGGACAGGGAGTGGTCACGGGGAGGTGTGTGGGGGTGGGGACAGGGAGTGGTCACAGGGAGGTGTGTGGGGGTGGGGACAGGGTGTGGTCAGGGGGAGGTGTGTGGGGGTGGGGACAGGGTGTGGTCACGGGGAGGTGTGTGGGGGTGGGGACAGGGAGTGGTCACAGGGAGGTGTGTGGGGGTGGGGACAGGGTGTGGTCACAGGGAGGTGTGTGGGGGTGGGGACAGGGTGTGGTCACGGGGAGGTGTGTGGGGGTGGGGACAGGGTGTGGTCACGGGGAGGTGTGTGGGGGTGGGGACAGGGAGTGGTCACGGGGAGGTGTGTGGGGGAGGGGACAGGGTGTGGTCACGGGGAGGTGTGTGGGGGTGGGGACAGGGAGTGGTCACGGGGAGGTGTGTGGGGGTGGGGACACGGTGTGGTCACGGGGAGGTGCCAGGGGGTGGGAACAGGGTGTGGTCATGGGGAGGTGTGTGGGGGTGGGGACAGGGTGTGGTCATGGGGAGGTGCCAGGGGGTGGGAACAGGGTGTGGTCACGGGGAGGTGTGTGGGGGTGGGGACAGGGAGTGGTCACGGGGAGGTGTGTGGGGGTGGGGACACGGTGTGGTCACGGGGAGGTGTGTGGGGGTGGGGACAGGGAGTGGTCACGGGGAGGTGTGTGGGGGTGGGGACAGGGAGTGGTCTTGGGGAGGTGTGTGGGGGTGGGGACAGGGTGTGGTTACGGGGAGGTGTGTGGGGGTGGGGACAGGGTGTGGTCACGGGGAGGTGTGTGGGGGTGGGGACAGGGAGTGGTCACGGCGAGGTGTGTGGGGGTGGGGACAGGGAGTGGTCACGGGGAGGTGTGTGGGGGTGGGGACAGGGTGTGGTCACGGGGAGGTGTGTGGGGGTGGGGAAGGGTGTAAGCAGTTGGACAACGTCAGACAATTATTTGCCAAAACAACATGGTGACTGTCTCAGAGACCCTGATGATGTCAGCTCAGTACAAACAGATGTGATTCTATCCAAGCCCACTCCCCCACTGCCGTCCCTGAGCTGTGGGAAGACCCCCAATGCCCTTCAGGAGGGAATTCCTGGCCGTTGAAGAAACTGCGAGATATTTCCAAGTCAGGATGGTGAGTGAGATGGAGGGGAACCTGCAGGGGGTGGTGTTCCCACGTATCTGCTGGCCTTGTCCTTCTGGATGGATGTGGCTATTGGTTTGGAAGGTGATAAGTGAGGATCTTTGGGGAATTGTCAGCATTTTTGGACCACCAGTGGGAGCAGGGAGAGCGTAGAGCTATCGAATTGTGCTTTGGGAAAGTGAGTGAACTGATATATTTGGGCAACTGCTGACCTCAGAGTTAGTAACCTCAGGATTGTTGCCAGTGCCACGTGCTAGTCAGAGTAAAACTGAAACAATAGGCAGGATGAATGCGTGGGAGATAGTGCACAAAGGAGGGGTTCAGATTTTTGGGACATTGCAACTGGTGGAACTAATACAAATTGGGAGGTTTACTCCTGGGCCTGACTGGAACCAACGTCCTTGGGGGTGCTTTTGCTAACGTTGTTGGGGAGGGTTTAAACTAATGTGGCAGGGGGTTGGGAACCAAAAGAGCTGGTTAGTGGACAGTAAGGAGGTAGAAACTAAAGCCTGTAAAGAACTAGATCATGAAGTCAGCGTGACTAAGGGGGAAGAGTAGGCAGGGAGACGATGATGAATGCAAAGGGATATGTAGTCTGAGGTGTATTTGTTTTCATGCAAGATGTGTAATAGGTAAGGCAAATGATCTTAGGGCTTGGATTTGTACCTTTAAGTATGATGTTATTGCTAATAATGAGACTTGGTTGAGGGAAAGGCATGATTGACAACTAAATATCCCAGGATATCAATGCTTCAGGTGGGTTAGAGAGGGAGGTAAAAGGGGTGGAGGAGTTGTATTACTGGTCAGAGAGGCTATCACAGCTGTGCTGAAGGAGGGCACTATGGAGGACTCGAGCAGTGAGGTGATATGGGCAGAGGTCAGAAATAGGAAGGGTGAGGTGACAATCTTGGGGCTGTACTCCAGGCCTCCCAACAGTGAGCATGAGATTCAGGTACAAATATGGAAACAGATTATAGAAAGTTGCAGGAACAATAGGGTGGTGGTGATAGGAGATTTTAATTTTCCCAACATTGACTGGGATTCACATCGTGTTAGAGGTCCAGATGGAGCAGAAATTGTAAGGAGCATCCAGGAGGGTTTTCTAAAGCAGTATGTAAATAGTCCAACTCAGGAAGGGGCCAAACTGGATCTGCTGTTGGGGAATGAGCCCAGCCTGCTGGTTGAAGTTTCAGTCGGGGATTACTTTGGGAATAGTGATCACAATTTCGTAAGTTTGAGTACTCATGAACAAAGACAAGAATGGCCCTAAAGGAAGAGAACTAAATTGGGGAAGACCAACTATACCAAAATGCGGCTGGAGCTGGGGAATGTGGATTGGGAGCAGCTGTTTGAAGGTAAATCCACATTTAATATGTGGGAGGCTTTTAAAGAGAGGTTGATTAGAATGCAGGGCAGACATGTCCTTGTGAAAATGAGGGATAGAAATGGCAAGATTAGGGAACCCTGGATGACAGGTGAAATTGTGAGACTAGCTAAGAGGAAAAAGGAAGTATACATAAGGTCTAGGTGACAGAAAACAGACAAAGCTTTGGAAGAATATCGGGAAAGTAGGACCAATCTGAATTGAGGAATTAACAGGGATAAAAGGGGTCATGAAATATCTTCAGCAAACAGGGGTAAGGAAAATCCCAAAGCCTTTTATTCATATATAAGGAGCAAGAGGGTAACTAGAGAAAGGGTTGGCCCACTCAAGGACAAAGAAGGAAAGTTATACATGGAGCCAGAGAGAAAGGGTTCGATTCTTAGTGAGTACTTTGCATTGGTATTCACTGAGAAGAGGGACATGATGGATGTTGAGGTTAGGAATGATGTTTGATTACTCTACATCAAGTCGGCAGAAGGAGGGAGAAAGTGTTGGGCATTCTAAAAGGCATTAAGGTGGACAAGTCCCCAGGTCTGGATGGGATCTATCCCAGGTTACTGAGGAGAGAGGAAATAGCTGGGGCCTTAACAGATATCTTTGCAGTATCCTTGAACATGGGTGAGGACCCGGAGGACTGGAGAATTGCTAATGTTGTCCCCTTGTTTAAGAAGGGTAGCAGGGATGATCCAGGTAATTATAGACCGGCGAGACTGACATCAGTGGTAGGGAAGCTGCTGGAGAAGATACTGAGGGATAGGATTTATCCCCATTTGGAAGAAAATGGGCTTATCAGTGAAACGCAACATAGTTTTGAGCAGGGAAGGTCATGTCTGACCAATTTAATAAAATTCTTTGAGGAAGTCACAAAGTTGATTGATGAGGGAAGAGCTATAGATGTCATATACATGGACATCAGTAAGGCGTTTGATAAGGTTCCCCATGGTAGGCTGTTGGAGAAGGTGAGGTCGCATGGGGTCCAGGATGTACGAGCTAGATGGATAGAGAACTGGCTTGGCAGCAACAGACAGAGAGTAGTCGTGGAAGTGCGTTTCTCAAAATGGAGACCTGTGACCAGTGGTGTTCCACAGGCATCTGCACTGGGGCCACTGTTGTTTGTGACAGACATAAATGATTTGGAGGAAGGTGTAGGCGATCTGATTAGCAAGTTTCCAGATGACACTAAGATTGGTGGAGTAGCAGATAGTGAAGGGGACTGTCAGAGAATGCAGCAGAAGATAGATAGATTGGAGTGTTGACGAAATGGCAGATGGAGTTCAATCCAGGCAAATGCGAGGTGATGCATTTTGGAAGATCCAATTTAAGAGCGAAATATATGGTAAATGGAAAAGTCCTGGGGAAAATTGATGTACACAGTGATCTGGGTGTTCAGGTCCATTGTATCCTGAAAGTGGCAACACAGGTCAGTAGAGTGTTCAAGAAGGCATACAGCATGCTGCCCTTCATCAGACGGGGTGTTGAGTACAAGAGTGGGCAGATCATGTTACAGTTGTATAAAACTTTGGTTTGGCCGCATTTAGAATATTGCATATAGTTCTGGTCGCCTCATTACCAAAAGGATGTGGATGATTTGGAGAGGGTGCAGAGGAGGTTCACCAGGATGTTGCCTGGTCTGGAGGGCACTAGCTATGAAGAGAGGTTGAGTGGATTAAGATTATTTTCATTAGAAAGACAGAGGTTGAGGGTGGACCTGATTGAGGTCTACAAAACCATGAGAGCTGTAGACAGGGTAGATAGATAGAAGCTTTTTCCCCAGAGTGGGGGATTCAATTACTAGGGGTCATGAGTTCAAAGTGAAAGCAGAAAGGTTAAAGGGAGATATATGTGGGAAGTTCTTTACACAGAGGGTGGTGGGTGCCTGGAATGCATTACCAGAGGAGGTGGGAGAGGTGGGCATGATAGCATCATTTAACATGGATCTGGACAGATGCATGAATGGGCAGGAAGCAGAGGGATACAAAATAGGTGACAGGTTTAGATCGAGGATCTGGATCAGTGTGGGTTTGGAGGGCCGAAGGGCTTGCTCCTCTGCTGTAATTTCCTTTTTACTTTGGTCTTTGAATTAGTGTATCCTGTTGCTAGTACATGGTGCTGCTACTGAGCATCAGTGGGGTCAGTGCTGTTCCTCATCAGTGTCCTCTGCTTTTCTGTATTGACCCGATACTGGCATCCCAATAGAACTGGAACTAACTGGAGTGATGAGGGTCAAGGGTCAGTGTCTGGGTATCAGTGAGGTCAGGAATCTCTTGGATATTTTCTCACCGTGTTCTGTCCGTGTTCGGAATGACAACTTCTGCTTCTGAGATTGGTGAAAACCTCCATCAGATTCACTGCAGGAGTTGGAGCCTGGAATCATGTTGGTCTATAAGAGAGACAAGGCATGAACTGGGACATTACACAACACGCTCATTCACAACACAACGACTAGCCAGAACACTGACTGCAGGGAAAGAGGTGGAGGGACACTGACAGAGAAGATACAGGGAGGCTCATGGCTCAGTGGTTAGCACTGCTGCCTCACAGCGCCAGGGACCAAGGTTCAATTCCCGCCTCAGGAAACCGTCTGTGTGGAGTTTGCACATTCTCCCTGTGTCTGCGTGGGTTTCCTCCAGTTTCTTCCCACAATCCAAAAGACATGCAGGTTAGGTGAATTGGCCAGGCTAAATTGCCCATAGTGTGAGGTGAAGGGCTAAATGTAGGGGAATGGTTCTAGGGAAGTTGATTTTCGGAGGGTCAGTTTGGACTTGTTGGGCCGAAGGGCCTGTTTCCACACTGTAAGTAATCTAATCGAATCAAGATAAGAAAATTCTATCAGAAAAAAACCTTCAGGCAGTAGGTCAGTACAGGAAGAAGCTGCACCAAAGAAGTGTGTAATAGACTGGGAGTCAGTATCACAGTGTAACAGACTGGGAGGGGTGTGCGGTGAGTCAGTATCACAGTGTAACAGCCTGGGAGGAGTGTACAGTGAGTCAGTATCACTGTGTAACAGACTGGGAGGAGTGTGCAGTGAGTCAGTATCACTGTGTAACAGACCGGGAGGGGTGTGCAGTGAGTCAGTATCACTGTGTAAGAGACCGGGAGGGGTGTGGGGTGAGTCAGTATCACAGTGTAACAGACTGGGAGGGGTGTGCAGTGAGTCAGTATCACTGTGTAACAGACTGGGAGGAGTGTGCGGTGAGTCAGTATCACTGTGTAACAGACTGGGGGGAGTGTGCAGTGAGTCAGTATCACAGTGTAACAGACCGGGAGGAGTGTGCAGTGAGTCAGTATCACTGTGTAACAGACCGGGAGGAGTGTGCAGTGAGTCAGTATCACTGTGAAACAGACCGGGAGGGGTGTGGGGTGAGTCAGTATCACTGTGTAACAGACTGGGAGGGGTGTGCAGTGAGTCAGTATCACAGTGTAACAGACTGGGAGGAGTGTGCAGTGAGTCAGTATCACTGTGTAACAGACCGGGAGGGGTGTGCAGTGAGTCACTATCACTGTAACAGACCGGGAGGGGTGTGCAGTGAGTCAGTATCACTGTGTAACAGACTGGGAGGAGTGTGCGGTGAGTCAGTATCACTGTGTAACAGACTGGGAGGAGTGTGCGGTGAGTCAGTATCACTGTGTAACAGACCGGGAGGGGTGTGCAGTGAGTCAGTATCACTGTAACAGACCGGGAGGGGTGTGCAGTGAGTCAGTATCACTGTGTAACAGACTGGGAGGAGTGTGCGGTGAGTCAGTATCACTGTGTAACAGACTGGGAGGAGTGTGCGGTGAGTCAGTATCACTGTGTAACAGACTGGGAGGGGTGTGCGGTGAGTCAGTATCACTGTGTAACAGACTGGGAGGGGTGTGCGGTGAGTCAGTATCACTGTGTAACAGACCGGGAGGAGTGTGCAGTGAGTCAGTATCACTGTGTAAGAGACTGGGAGGGGTGTGCGGTGAGTCAGTATCACTGTGTAAGACACTGGGAGGGGTGTGCGGTGAGTCAGTATCACAGTGTAACAGACTGGGGGGAGTGTGCGGTGAGTCAGTATCACTGTGTAACAGACTGGGAGGGGTGTGCTGTGAGTCAGTATCACTGTGTAACAGACTGGGGGGAGTGTGCGGTGAGTCAGTATCACTGTGTAACAGACTGGGAGGAGTGTGCGGTGAGTCAGTATCACTGTGTAACAGACTGGGGGGAGTGTGCGGTGAGTCAGTATCACTGTGTAACAGACTGGGAGGGGTGTGCGGTGAGTCAGTATCACTGTGTAACAGACTGGGAGGGGTGTGCGGTGAGTCAGTATCACTGTGTAACAGACTGGGAGGGGTGTGCGGTGAGTCAGTATCACAGTGTAACAGACTGGGAGGGGTGTGCTGTGAGTCAGTATCACAGTGTAACAGACTGGGAGGGGTGTGCAGTGAGTCAGTATCACAGTGTAACAGACTGGGAGGAGTGTGCAGTGAGTCAGTATCACTGTGTAACAGACTGGGAGGGGTGTGCAGTGAGTCAGTATCACTGTGTAAAAGACTGGGGGGAGTGTGCGGTGAGTCAGTATCACAGTGTAACAGACTGGGAGGGGTGTGCAGTGAGTCAGTATCACTGTGTAACAGACTGGGAGGAGTGTGCGGTGAGTCAGTATCACTGTGTAACAGACTGGGAGGGGTGTGCGGTGAGTCAGTATCACTGTGTAACAGACTGGGGGGAGTGTGCGGTGAGTCAGTATCACAGTGTAACAGACTGGGAGGGGTGTGCAGTGAGTCAGTATCACTGTGTAACAGACTGGGAGGAGTGTGCGGTGAGTCAGTATCACTGTGTAACAGACTGGGGGGAGTGTGCGGTGAGTCAGTATCACTGTGTAACAGACTGGGAGGAGTGTGCGGTGAGTCAGTATCACTGTGTAACAGACCGGGAGGGGTGTGCGGTGAGTCAGTATCACAGTGTAACAGACCGGGAGGAGTGTGCTGTGAGTCAGTATCACAGTGTAACGGACTGGGAGGGGTGTGCAGTGAGTCAGTATCACAGTGTAACAGACCGGGAGGAGTGTGGGGTGAGTCAGTATCACTGTGTAACAGACCGGGAGGAGTGTGCAGTGAGTCAGTATCACTGTGTAACAGACAGGGAGGAGTGTGCAGTGAGTCAGTATCACTGTGTAACAGACCGGGAGGAGTGTGCAGTGAGTCAGTATCACTGTGTAACAGACTGGGAGGAGTGTGCGGTGAGTCAGTATCACTGTGTAACAGACCGGGAGGAGTGTGCGGTGAGTCAGTATCGCTGTGTAACAGACTGGGGGGAGTGTGCGGTGAGTCAGTATCACAGTGTAACAGACCGGGAGGAGTGTGCGGTGAGTCAGTATCACTGTGTAACAGACCGGGAGGAGTGTGCTGTGAGTCAGTATCACAGTGTAACAGACCGGGAGGAGTGTGCTGTGAGTCAGTATAACAGTGTAACAGACCGGGAGGAGCGTGCTGTGAGTCAGTATCACAGTGTAACGGACTGGGAGGGGTGTGCAGTGAGTCAGTATCACAGTGTAACAGACCGGGAGGAGTGTGGGGTGAGTCAGTATCACTGTGTAACAGACCGGGAGGAGTGTGCGGTGAGTCAGTATCACTGTGTAACAGACCGGGAGGAGTGTGCTGTGAGTCAGTATCACTGTGTAACAGACCGGGAGGAGTGTGCTGTGAGTCAGTATCACAGTGTAACAGACCGGGAGGAGTGTGCTGTGAGTCAGTATAACAGTGTAACAGACCGGGAGGAGCGTGCTGTGAGTCAGTATCACAGTGTAACGGACTGGGAGGGGTGTGCAGTGAGTCAGTATCACAGTGTAACAGACCGGGAGGAGTGTGGGGTGAGTCAGTATCACTGTGTAACAGACCGGGGGGGGTGTGCGGTGAGTCAGTATCACTGTGTAACAGACTGGGGGGGGGTGCGGTGAGTCAGTATCACTGTGTAACAGACTGGGAGGAGTGTGCAGTGAGTCAGTATCACTGTGTAACAGACTGGGAGGAGTGTGCAGAGGGTCAGTATCACTGTGTAACAGACTGGGAGGAGTGTGCAGTGAGTCAGTATCACTGTGTAACAGACTGGGAGGAGTGTGCAGTGAGTCAGTATCACTGTGTAACAGACTGGGAGGGGTGTGCAGTGAGTCAGTATCACTGTGTAACAGACTGGGAGGGATGTGCAGTGAGTCAGTATCACTGTGTAACAGACTGGGAGGGGTGTGCGGTGAGTCAGTATCACAGTGTAACAGACTGGGAGGGGTGTGCTGTGAGTCAGTATCACAGTGTAACAGACTGGGAGGGGTGTGCTGTGAGTCAGTATCACAGTGTAACAGACTGGGAGGGGTGTGCTGTGAGTCAGTATCACAGTGTAACAGACTGGGAGGGGTGTGCAGTGAGTCAGTATCACAGTGTAACAGACTGGGAGGAGTGTGCAGTGAGTCAGTATCACTGTGTAACAGACTGGGAGGGGTGTGCAGTGAGTCAGTATCACTGTGTAACAGACTGGGGGGAGTGTGCGGTGAGTCAGTATCACAGTGTAACAGACTGGGAGGGGTGTGCAGTGAGTCAGTATCACTGTGTAACAGACTGGGAGGAGAGTGCGGTGAGTCAGTATCACTGTGTAACAGACTGGGAGGAGTGTGCGGTGAGTCAGTATCACTGTGTAACAGACTGGGGGGAGTGTGCGGTGAGTCAGTATCACTGTGTAACAGACTGGGAGGGGTGTGCAGTGAGTCAGTATCACTGTGTAACAGACTGGGAGGAGTGTGCAGTGAGTCAGTATCACTGTGTAACAGACTGGGAGGAGTGTGCGGTGAGTCAGTATCACTGTGTAACAGACTGGGAGGGGTGTGCAGTGAGTCAGTATCACTGTGTAACAGACTGGGGGGAGTGTGCGGTGAGTCAGTATCACTGTGTAACAGACTGGGAGGAGTGTGCGGTGAGTCAGTATCACTGTGTAACAGACTGGGAGGAGTGTGCGGTGAGTCAGTATCACTGTGTAACAGACTGGGAGGAGTGTGCGGTGAGTCAGTATCACTGTGTAACAGACTGGGAGGGGTGTGCGGTGAGTCAGTATCACTGTGTAACAGACTGGGGGGAGTGTGCGGTGAGTCAGTATCACAGTGTAACAGACTGGGAGGGGTGTGCAGTGAGTCAGTATCACTGTGTAACAGACTGGGAGGAGTGTGCGGTGAGTCAGTATCACTGTGTAACAGACTGGGGGGAGTGTGCGGTGAGTCAGTATCACTGTGTAACAGACCGGGAGGAGTGTGCGGTGAGTCAGTATCACTGTGTAACAGACCGGGAGGGGTGTGCGGTGAGTCAGTATCACAGTGTAACAGACCGGGAGGAGTGTGCTGTGAGTCAGTATCACAGTGTAACGGACTGGGAGGGGTGTGCAGTGAGTCAGTATCACAGTGTAACAGACCGGGAGGAGTGTGGGGTGAGTCAGTATCACTGTGTAACAGACCGGGAGGAGTGTGCAGTGAGTCAGTATCACTGTGTAACAGACCGGGAGGGGTGTGCGGTGAGTCAGTATCACTGTGTAACAGACCGGGAGGAGTGTGCGGTGAGTCAGTATCACTGTGTAACAGACCGGGAGGAGTGTGCGGTGAGTCAGTATCACTGTGTAACAGACCGGGAGGAGTGTGCGGTGAGTCAGTATCACAGTGTAACAGACTGGGAGGGGTGTGCGGTGAGTCAGTATCACTGTGTAACAGACTGGGAGGGGTGTGCAGTGAGTCAGTATCACAGTGTAACAGACCGGGAGGAGTGTGCGGTGAGTCAGTATCACTGTATAACAGACCGGGAGGAGTGTGCGGTCAGTCAGTATCACTGTGTAACAGACCGGGAGGAGTGTGCAGTGAGTCAGTATCACTGTGTAACAGACTGGGAGGGGTGTGCAGTGAGTCAGTATCACTGTGTAAAAGACTGGGGGGAGTGTGCGGTGAGTCAGTATCACAGTGTAACAGACTGGGAGGGGTGTGCAGTGAGTCAGTATCACTGTGTAACAGACTGGGAGGAGTGTGCGGTGAGTCAGTATCACTGTGTAACAGACTGGGAGGGGTGTGCGGTGAGTCAGTATCACTGTGTAACAGACTGGGGGGAGTGTGCGGTGAGTCAGTATCACAGTGTAACAGACTGGGAGGGGTGTGCAGTGAGTCAGTATCACTGTGTAACAGACTGGGAGGAGTGTGCGGTGAGTCAGTATCACTGTGTAACAGACTGGGGGGAGTGTGCGGTGAGTCAGTATCACTGTGTAACAGACTGGGAGGAGTGTGCGGTGAGTCAGTATCACTGTGTAACAGACCGGGAGGGGTGTGCGGTGAGTCAGTATCACAGTGTAACAGACCGGGAGGAGTGTGCTGTGAGTCAGTATCACAGTGTAACGGACTGGGAGGGGTGTGCAGTGAGTCAGTATCACAGTGTAACAGACCGGGAGGAGTGTGGGGTGAGTCAGTATCACTGTGTAACAGACCGGGAGGAGTGTGCAGTGAGTCAGTATTACTGTGTAACAGACAGGGAGGAGTGTGCAGTGAGTCAGTATCACTGTGTAACAGACCGGGAGGAGTGTGCAGTGAGTCAGTATCACTGTGTAACAGACTGGGAGGAGTGTGCGGTGAGTCAGTATCACTGTGTAACAGACCGGGAGGAGTGTGCGGTGAGTCAGTATCGCTGTGTAACAGACTGGGGGGAGTGTGCGGTGAGTCAGTATCACAGTGTAACAGACCGGGAGGAGTGTGCGGTGAGTCAGTATCACTGTGTAACAGACCGGGAGGAGTGTGCTGTGAGTCAGTATCACAGTGTAACAGACCGGGAGGAGTGTGCTGTGAGTCAGTATAACAGTGTAACAGACCGGGAGGAGCGTGCTGTGAGTCAGTATCACAGTGTAACGGACTGGGAGGGGTGTGCAGTGAGTCAGTATCACAGTGTAACAGACCGGGAGGAGTGTGGGGTGAGTCAGTATCACTGTGTAACAGACCGGGAGGAGTGTGCTGTGAGTCAGTATCACTGTGTAACAGACCGGGAGGAGTGTGCTGTGAGTCAGTATCACAGTGTAACAGACTGGGGGGAGTGTGCGGTGAGTCAGTATCACTGTGTAACAGACTGGGAGGAGTGTGCGGTGAGTCAGTATCACTGTGTAACAGACCGGGAGGGGTGTGCGGTGAGTCAGTATCACAGTGTAACAGACCGGGAGGAGTGTGCTGTGAGTCAGTATCACAGTGTAACGGACTGGGAGGGGTGTGCAGTGAGTCAGTATCACAGTGTAACAGACCGGGAGGAGTGTGCAGTGAGTCAGTATTACTGTGTAACAGACAGGGAGGAGTGTGCAGTGAGTCAGTATCACTGTGTAACAGACAGGGAGGAGTGTGCAGTGAGTCAGTATCACTGTGTAACAGACCGGGAGGAGTGTGCAGTGAGTCAGTATCACTGTGTAACAGACTGGGAGGAGTGTGCGGTGAGTCAGTATCACTGTGTAACAGACCGGGAGGAGTGTGCGGTGAGTCAGTATCGCTGTGTAACAGACTGGGGGGAGTGTGCGGTGAGTCAGTATCACAGTGTAACAGACCGGGAGGAGTGTGCGGTGAGTCAGTATCACTGTGTAACAGACCGGGAGGAGTGTGCTGTGAGTCAGTATCACAGTGTAACAGACCGGGAGGAGTGTGCTGTGAGTCAGTATAACAGTGTAACAGACCGGGAGGAGCGTGCTGTGAGTCAGTATCACAGTGTAACGGACTGGGAGGGGTGTGCAGTGAGTCAGTATCACAGTGTAACAGACCGGGAGGAGTGTGGGGTGAGTCAGTATCACTGTGTAACAGACCGGGAGGAGTGTGCTGTGAGTCAGTATCACTGTGTAACAGACCGGGAGGAGCGTGCTGTGAGTCAGTATCACAGTGTAACGGACTGGGAGGGGTGTGCAGTGAGTCAGTATCACAGTGTAACAGACCGGGAGGAGTGTGGGGTGAGTCAGTATCACTGTGTAACAGACCGGGGGGGGTGTGCGGTGAGTCAGTATCACTGTGTAACAGACCGGGGGGGGGTGCGGTGAGTCAGTATCACTGTGTAACAGACTGGGAGGAGTGTGCAGTGAGTCAGTATCACTGTGTAACAGACTGGGAGGAGTGTGCAGAGGGTCAGTATCACTGTGTAACAGACTGGGAGGAGTGTGCAGTGAGTCAGTATCACTGTGTAACAGACTGGGAGGAGTGTGCGGTGAGTCAGTATCACTGTGTAACAGACTGGGAGGAGTGTGCGGTGAGTCAGTATCACTGTGTAACAGACTGGGAGGAGTGTGCGGTGAGTCAGTATCACTGTGTAACAGACTGGGAGGGGTGTGCAGTGAGTCAGTATCACTGTGTAACAGACTGGGGGGAGTGTGCGGTGAGTCAGTATCACAGTGTAACAGACTGGGAGGGGTGTGCAGTGAGTCAGTATCACTGTGTAACAGACTGGGAGGAGTGTGCGGTGAGTCAGTATCACAGTGTAACAGACCGGGAGGAGTGTGCTGTGAGTCAGTATCACAGTGTAACAGACCGGGAGGAGCGTGCTGTGAGTCAGTATCACAGTGTAACAGACCGGGAGGAGTGTGCTGTGAGTCAGTATCACAGTGTAACAGACCGGGAGGAGTGTGCGGTGAGTCAGTATCACAGTGTAACAGACCGGGAGGAGTGTGCGGTGAGTCAGTATCACTGTGTAACAGACCGGGAGGAGTGTGCTGTGAGTCAGTATCACAGTGTAACAGACCGGGAGGAGTGTGCTGTGAGTCAGTATCACAGTGTAACGGACTGGGAGGAGTGTGCTGTGAGTCAGTATCACAGTGTAACAGACCGGGAGGAGTGTGCTGTGAGTCAGTATCACAGTGTAACAGACCGGGAGGAGCGTGCTGTGAGTCAGTATCACAGTGTAACGGACTGGGAGGGGTGTGCAGTGAGTCCGGGAGGAGTGTGCGGTGAGTCAGTATCACTGTGTAACAGACCGGGAGGAGTGTGCGGTGAGTCAGTATCACTGTGTAACAGACCGGGAGGAGTGTGCGGTGAGTCAGTATCACTGTGTAACAGACTGGGAGGAGTGTGCAGTGAGTCAGTATCACTGTGTAACAGACTGGGAGGAGTGTGCAGTGAGTCAGTATCACTGTGTAACAGACTGGGAGGAATGTGCAGTGAGTCAGTATCACTGTGTAACAGACTGGGAGGAGTGTGCAGTGAGTCAGTATCACTGTGTAACAGACTGGGAGGAGTGTGGGGTGAGTCAGTATCACAGTGTAACAGACTGGGAGGAGTGTGCAGTGTGGCAGTATCACTGTGTAACATACTGGGAGGGGTGTGCAGTGAGTCAGTATCACTGTGTAACAGACTGGGAGGGGTGTGCAGTGAGTCAGTATCACTGTGTAACAGACTGGGAGGGGTGTGCGGTGAGTCAGTATCACTGTGTAACAGACTGGGAGGAGTGTGCTGTGAGTCAGTATCACTGTGTAACAGACTGGGAGGAGTGTGCTGTGAGTCAGTATCACTGTGTAACAGACCGGGAGGAGTGTGCGGTGAGTCAGTATCACTGTGTAACAGACCGGGAGGGGTGTGCAGTGAGTCAGTATCACAGTGTAACAGACTGGGAGAAGTGTGCGGTGAGTCAGTATCACTGTGTAACAGACCGGGAGGAGTGTGCGGTGAGTCAGTATCACTGTGTAACAGACTGGGAGGAGTGTGCAGTGAGTCAGTATCACTGTGTAACAGACTGGGAGGAGTGTGCAGTGAGTCAGTATCACTGTGTAAGAGACTGGGAGGAATGTGCAGTGAGTCAGTATCACTGTGTAACAGACTGGGAGGAGTGTGCAGTGAGTCAGTATCACTGTGTAACAGACTGGGAGGAGTGTGGGGTGAGTCAGTATCACAGTGTAACAGACTGGGAGGAGTGTGCAGTGTGGCAGTATCACTGTGTAACATACTGGGAGGGGTGTGCAGTGAGTCAGTATCACTGTGTAACAGACTGGGAGGGGTGTGCAGTGAGTCAGTATCACTGTGTAACAGACTGGGAGGGGTGTGCGGTGAGTCAGTATCACTGTGTAACAGACTGGGAGGGGTGTGCAGTGAGTCAGTATCACTGTGTAACAGACTGGGAGGGGTGTGCGGTGAGTCAGTATCACTGTGTAACAGACTGGGAGGAGTGTGCTGTGAGTCAGTATCACTGTGTAACAGACCGGGAGGAGTGTGCGGTGAGTCAGTATCACTGTGTAACAGACCGGGAGGGGTGTGCAGTGAGTCAGTATCACAGTGTAACAGACTGGGAGAAGTGTGCGGTGAGTCAGTATCACTGTGTAACAGACCGGGAGGAGTGTGCGGTGAGTCAGTATCACTGTGTAACAGACTGGGAGGAGTGTGCAGTGAGTCAGTATCACTGTGTAACAGACTGGGAGGAGTGTGCAGTGAGTCAGTATCACTGTATTTCAGACTGGGAGGAGTGTGCGGTGAGTCAGTATCACTGTGTAACAGACTGGGAGGGGTGTGCGGTGAGTCAGTATCACTGTGTAACAGACTGGGAGGGGTGTGCTGTGAGTCAGTATCACTGTGTAACAGACCGGGAGGAGTGTGCGGTGAGTCAGTATCACTGTGTAACAGACTGAGAGGAGTGTGCGGTGAGTCAGTATCACTGTGTAACAGACCGGGAGGAGTGTGGGGTGAGTCAGTATCACTGTGTAACAGACCGGGAGGAGTGTGCGGTGAGTCAGTATCACAGTGTAACAGACCGGGAGGAGTGTGCGGTGAGTCAGTATCACTGTGTAACAGACCGGGAGGGGTGTGCGGTGAGTCAGTATCACTGTGTAACAGACTGGGAGGAGTGTGCGGTGAGTCAGTATCACTGTGTAACAGTCCGGGAGGAGTGTGCGGTGAGTCAGTATCACAGTGTAACAGACCGGGAGGGGTGTGCAGTGAGTCAGTATCACTGTGTAACAGACTGGGGGCGGGCAGAGAGGGTTTAATACCTGCAGGGTGGAGTACCTTGAACCTGTTTCTATCAGTGCGGCCGAACGGTACATCAGAGCATAATAGGTTGGCGATGAATAGTTTTTCTCTGATTGTTTAGATTGTCCCGGTGACTTTATCAGGAGTTGTCCCTATAGCTGTGGAATGTTGTCTGGAAATTCACTTTGGAATATTAAACATGCCATTTAATAAACAAAAGTCCAGATGGAGACCCTTCTGTCCATCGTGTGCTCAGACACATTGTGCCTTTTGTGCATGTGCTGGGAATCGAACCTGCAATATCCAGCTGTTTCCTCGTTAATGAGAAGAGGGAAGTGGCTGGGCGGTCTGGTGCCCCTGGAGTATGTGGGTGCCTGGTCGAGGTGGGTTCTGTAGATGCTGGAGATCTGACTCTACATCAGAGTGATGCTGGAAAAGCACAGCAGGTCAGGCTGCATCCGAGGAGCAGGAAGATCGATGTTTTGGGCAAAAGCCCTTCATTTATTCCTGATGAAGGGCTTTTGCCCGAAACATCAATCTTCCTGCTCCTCGGATGCTGCCTGACCTGCTGTGCTTTTCCAGCATCACTCTAATCTTGTCTGTGGATGTCAGTACAATCCGCAGCTGACTATGTCTCAAATAAATGTTGGTAGCTTAAGGAAGTCTGGCGAAGAGACTGAGCTTTGAACGCTCAGGGTGGGCGAAGAGGTACCTGGATGATGTGTTACAGGAGACAGTCAGACTCCACCAATTAACCTGGCGCGGGGTCAAGGACACAATGGTATGACTGAGGCAGAGTTCAGCTGGGGAGCAGCCTCGGCCAATGTCTTAACCTGGGCTGGCCGAACACACAGACTACACAGAGGAAAGTCACCACCATACTAATGTACGGTCAGACTGGGGGAACCAAATACCAGGGGAATAGCCACATCTCTCTGCACTGTGGGCTACGGTGAGAGGGCTGGGATATACAAGGGTCCTGAGGGGAAACCCTTTCACTGAGCTGCCCGAGGAAGTGGGAGGGGCAAGTACAATTACAACATTTAAGAGGCATCTGGATGGGTATATGAATAGGAAGGTTTTGGAGGGACATGGTGGCCGGGTGCTGACTAGATTTCTTTAGGATATCTGGTCAGCACGGATGAGTTGGACCGAAGGGTCTGTTTCCGTGCTCTATGACTCTCTATGAGAATCAGAATTGTACTCACGTCACGCAGATTAAAGGTAATCTCCAGGTTGGACCAGAAATGGTCTGAGAATTCGGGATACATGTCCAGTATCCCGAGCAGGTCCTCTCGCTGGATTTTGTGAAGGTCACAGTAGGTCAGTGCGCGCACGTCAGCGTTCGACTTGCCAGGGCGGCCGTACATATTGATCGGTTCCCCAAAAATGTCATTCTTACCTACAAGCTCAGAGCAAACAGAACAGCAGTAAATGACGGTGACAGAGAGCAACAGAAGCAGCTGGAGGCTGAGGCAGGATTGAGGGTCAGTGCTGAGGGCGCACCGCACTGTCGGAGGGTCAGTGCTGAGGGAGTGGGCACTGTCGGAGGGTCGGCGCTGAGGAAGTTGGCACTGTCGGAGGGTCGGGGCTGAGGGAGCGCCGCACTGTCGGAGGGTCAGTGCTGAGGGAGCGCCGCACTGTCGGAGGGTCAGTGCTGAGGGAGCGCCGCACTGTCGGAGGGTCAGTGCTGAGGGAGCGCCGCACTGTCGGAGGGTCAGTGCTGAGGGAGTGGGCACTGCATTAGGGTCAGTGCCGAGGGGAGCGCCGCACTGTCGGAGGGTCAGTGCCGAGGGAGCGCCGCACTGTCGGAGGGTCAGTGCCGAGGGAGCGCCGCACTGTCGGAGGGTCAGTGCCGAGGGAGCGCCGCACTGTCGGAGGGTCAGTGCCGAGGGAGCGCCGCACTGTCGGAGGGTCAGTGCCGAGGGAGCGCCGCACTGTCGGAGGGTCAGTGCCGAGGGAGCGCCGCACTGTCGGAGGGTCAGTGCCGAGGGAGCGCCGCACTGTCGGAGGGTCAGTGCCGAGGGAGCGCCGCACTGTCGGAGGGTCAGTGCCGAGGGAGCGCCGCACTGTCGGAGGGTCAGTGCCGAGGGAGCGCCGCACTGTCGGAGGGTCAGTGCCGAGGGAGCGCCGCACTGTCGGAGGGTCAGTGCCGAGGGAGCGCCGCACTGTCGGAGGGTCAGTTGCCGAGGGAGCGCCGCACTGTCGGAGGGTCAGTGCCGAGGGAGCGCCGCACTGTCGGAGGGTCAGTGCCGAGGGAGCGCCGCACTGTCGGAGGGTCAGTGCCGAGGGAGCGCCGCACTGTCGGAGGGTCAGTGCCGAGGGAGCGCCGCACTGTCGGAGGGTCAGTGCCGAGGGAGCGCCGCACTGTCGGAGGGTCAGTGCCGAGGGAGCGCCGCACTGTCGGAGGGTCAGTGCCGAGGGAGCGCCGCACTGTCGGAGGGTCAGTGCCGAGGGAGCGCCGCACTGTCGGAGGGTCAGTGCCGAGGGAGCGCCGCACTGTCGGAGGGTCAGTGCCGAGGGAGCGCCGCACTGTCGGAGGGTCAGTGCCGAGGGAGCGCCGCACTGTCGGAGGGTCAGTGCCGAGGGAGCGCCGCACTGTCGGAGGGTCAGTGCCGAGGGAGCGCCGCACTGTCGGAGGGTCCAGTGCCGAGGGAGTGCCGCACTGTCGGTGTCGGTGACATGGAGCAGGTTGTTCAGTCCGTTTTCATGAAAACACCAGTGCAGCTCCACGGCCTATCACCCCTCCCCCACCTCCCCTCCCCCTCCCCCCCCTCCCCCACCTCCCCTCCCCTCCCTCCCCTCCCCCACCCCCCCTCCCCCCCTCCCCTCCCCTCCCCTCCCCCACACCCCCCTCCCCCCACCCCCCCTCCCCCCCTCCCCCCCCCCCCCCCCCCCCCCCCCTGTGGGGGGGTGGACACTTACCCAGGATAGCCACCACCACGTCGCTCCGTAGGATCTCGATAGAGCCCCGGGAGATGAAGTACAGGGCGGTGAGGACATCTCCTGCGTGGACCAGGGTGTCCCCTGGGGGGGCATGGGTGGTCTTAAACTTCATCGCCAGGGCCCGCAGGCAGCCCTTTGTCCCTCCTCTGAAGGCCTTACAGTGATGGAGCAGGGTCCGGTTCAGGTACACACTGATATCAGCCTGGAGACACTCGGGAAACCCTTTCAACACCTCGGGGGGGACACAGAGACAGATGGGGAGAGGGACGGAAAGGGAGAGAGATGGAGGAACGGGGTGGAAGAGTAGACCAAGGGGAAAGAGAAGGTGGAGTAGAAGCAGTTTAGTGCAGATGCTGCAATCTGTCCCGAAAACAACAAATCCCACAGATCCCGGCCGGTCAGACAGTATCCATGGAGACAGAGCAAGCTAATATTTCAGTAACTTTATCAGAGAAGGCGGAGGCTGTTTGAGCAATCTGTGTTCAATGGCTGACACATCGTTAACAAAAAGGCACTTACAGCAGAGGGGACAATCTCACAATCACTTTCTCCCCACCCCCACCCTCCTCAAGCTTATCTCTCCACGCTTCAGGCTCACTGCCTTTATTCCTGATGAAGGGCTTTTGCCCGAAATGCTGATTTTCCTGCTCCTCGGATGCTGCCTGACCTGCTGTGCTCTTCCAGAATCTCCGAATCAGGCCAGGCCAGCACTCCGAGTACAGTGACACGTTTGTGGGCTCCGTGATCAGAAGTTAACTCCCAGACAGCACCCAGCTGGTGTAAGGGTGATCTCTGAGGATGGGGTCCCCATAGTTCAGTGTGATATACACTAGCTGAGTGCGTGGGTACAGTATAATGGGGATCAATGTGAGGTAATCCACTTTGGTAACAATGGCAGGATGGGAGGGGGATGAGGATCTGAACGGTGATAGATTGGGAAAGGGGGAAGTGCAGTGACATCTTGGTGTCCTTGTAAACCAGTTGCTGAGTGAGTGAGTGAGTGTGCAGGGGCAGGGAGGAAGGTGTTGGACATTACAGAGAGAGGTTTCAAGGACAGGAGCAGGACCTCGGTGAGGCCACACTTGGAATATTGTGTTCAGTTTTTATCTCCTTCTCTGGGAATGATCCTCCAACAATGGAGACAGTGCAGCACTTTCCAGACGGAGAGCTGGGACAGTCGGACAGACAGATGAGGAGGTTAACTCTGTTGGAATATATCCACTGGACTTCAAAAGAAGGATGGGGGACATATAGAAACTTCCAACAGGTCGAGACCGAGTGAACACAGGAAGGATGTTTCTGAGGAATTCTCTGCCACAGAAAACATTGGAGGCTGAAACATTGAAAGTTTTCAAGGAGTTTGATACAGTTGTCAGGGTCAAAGGGTATAGGGAGTAAGTGGGAACAGCAAACTGATCGGGATAGTCAGCCATGGCCAGGCTCAAAGGGCTGAATGGCTGCTGCTATTTTCAATCTTACTTGCAGTTAACAATTGGTTAGATAATCCAATATAACCCCCAGGAGGGTGATTGTGGGGGATTCAGTGAGGGTAACACCATTGAATGTCATGGGGCAGTGGTTACATTGTCTCTTGTTGGTGATGGTCATAGTGGGACATTTGTGTGGCACGAATGTTACTGGCCACGTGTCAGCCCAAATCAGGATATTGTCCAGATCCTGTTGCATTTGGACACAGACTGTTTCAGTGTCTGAGGGTCGTGATGCTGCTGAATATTGTACAATCAATCATCGGGGAACATTCCCACTTCTATCCTTATGATGGAGGGAAGGAAATTGATGAGGAAGGAGGATTGGGAGGGGTCAGGAATGTGGAGACCAGGCCATGAGGGGCCAGAGGAGCTCGAGGGTGGGGGTGTGCCAAGAGGGTGGAGTGGGGGGTGGTGTTGATGGCAGGAGGGTTGGAGACATGATGCAGTGATTCAGGTATCTCGAGGGGAATGGGGGAGAGTGGGAGGAATGGGGGTGAAATCAGGGACTGGATCTCAGGGATGGGGAGCCAGATGTGGTTCAGACTGGGGGGGGGGGGGGGGGGTGAATGAGAGCAGAGTTGCTGAGGTCAGAGGAACTGGAGGATGGTGGGTGCAGTGTGGGGAGGGGGAGAAAGGCCAAGTGAGTGATTGGGGAGGGGGGGAGGTAAGGTAACAGTTACTCAGTAGGTCAATGGTGGATTTAACCTCTTACTTAATTTCATCAGGATTCCCTGGAATATCTGATTTTAAATGGAGGGTCCCAGGCCGGAGGGGAACTCCAAAAGAACCATCTATTTGCTGGAGTCTGCTCCCTGAGATGATCAATATCTGGTCATTCACATATCCAGACAATACACATTAGACAGGTACATGGATGGGACAGCACAGCAGGTCGGGCAGCATCCGAGGAGCAGGAGAGTCAACGTTTCAGGAAAAAGCCCTTCGTCAGGAATGTAAGGGCTCGTTCCTGACACATCGATTCTCCTGCTTCTCGGATGCTGCCTGACCAGCTGTACTTTTTGAACGCCACTCTCTTGACTCTGATCTGCCGTCCTCCCTTTCTCTTAGATACCTGGATGGGATATAGTACAGAGGGATATGGAATTAGATGAATTGTGACAACTGGGCAGCATAGACAAATTGGGCTGAAGGGCCTGTTTCCATGTTGTGGAGCTCGATAGCTCCTCAGTGACATCAGGGACTGGGATTGTATTCCCTTCCAATGGAGGGACATGCTTCAAGTCACTGACAGTAAGATGGAGTATGAGCTCATTAGCCCTTGGGTCTGGCGCGGTGATAGCGCGGTCAGCATATACCTTCACGTTGGGCAGATGGAGACAGTCAGCAGGTACATCCTGAATCTTCCCACAGCACACAGACTGCAGCAGCTCAGGAAGGGAGCTCACCCCCCCCCCACCTTCTCAAGGGGACAACTAGGGACAGCCAGTAAACGCTGGGCCCAACCAGAGACACCCATATCCCAGGAATGAACTAAAAAATAATCACATGTTCCTTGCAAGGGCACTGTGGAATATCAAAGACTGGAAGGGGAAATCCAATTCCAAACCAGGAATCACTGTCTACACCAGCATTTATTACCCAGGGGTCAGTTCAGTACCACCCACGTTGCTGTGGGTCTGGAGTCACGTGTAGTCCAGACCAGGTAAGCATGGCAATTTCCTTCCCTAAAGGACATTACTGACCCAGATGGGATTTTCCTGACAATGGGTTCATGGTCATCATTAGATTCTTAATTCCAGACTTTTTCCTAAACTCCGCCATCTGCCTTGGTGGGATTTGAACCCAGATCCCCAGATGATTACCTGGGTCTCAGTGGGTGGCACTGTGGCACAGTGGTTAGCACTGCTGCCTCACAGCGCCTGAGACCCGGGTTCAATTCCCGCCTCAGGGACTGACTGTGTGGAGTTTGCACGTTCTCCCCGTGTCTGCGTGGGTTTCCTCCGGGTGCTCCGGTTTCCTCCCACAGTCCAAAGATGTGCAGGTCAGGTGAATTGGCCATGCTAAATTGCCCGTAGTGTTAGGTAAGGGGTAAATGTTGGGGTATGGGTGGGTTACGCTTCGGCGGGTCGGTGTGGACTTGTTGGGCCGAAGGGCCTGTTTCCACACTGTAAGTAATCTAATCTAATTAAGAATTCAGCTTGCATACCACAAGGTTACCACCTCCTTGTAAAAATGAAATGTGACTGAGGGGATCCCATTGTAAGGGTCCCAGGACCAATCAGACCAGTGTTGATCTGTCACTGGTGGTTTCTCTGGGTTAAGCCGAGAGAGGAGCCAGACTCTGGCGTGTTCTGGTGGGTGGTGCTGCTCTGTCTCAGACTCACTGCATTCATATCGATGCCATTGGTGTAGGACCAGGCGTGTTGGAAATATTCCTCCAATCTCTGCCGCAATGGGTTGGGAATCTGGTGGAAGCGGATGAATTCCCGAACCCGGAGCATCTGTGTGTGATACCTGGCGGTGCCCGAGTACAGTCGCTGGATTATCGCAGACACATTCCCAAAAATACTGGCGTACATCAGAGCTAGGGAGAGAGAGAGAGAGAGATCAGTAAGAGCTAACAGCCTGAAAATACAAACTGCACCCACTTCAGGAACACACCAAGTGCACAGACTAGACTCCAGGAGGGTGAGAGGGGCCAAGGCACCTGTAGGAGATTAACAGGGTTGGGGGCTAGGTCCGTTACTGCTTGTTGTGTACATTAATGTTCTGGACAGGAATCTGTGTGGGATGATCAGTATGTTCACAGATGACCCTGATCTGGGAAGGAATGCCCTATCCCAAAGATACATCCCACAGACTGAACAAATAGAATTTAATCCTGAATTGTGTAGTTTGATGCTTTTTGAGAGAATGAACAAGACAAGGGAGTACACGTTGAATAGTAAGACCCTCAGCAGTACAGAGGATCAGAGGGACCTTGGTGTGTATGTCCACACATTCCTGAAGGCTGCAAGACAGACCAAGAAAGTGGTTAAGAGGGCAGTTGGGATACATGTCTTTATTAGTCATGACATAGATTATATGTTGAAGCTGGAGAAAGTGAGGACTGTGGATGCTGGAGATCAGAGCTGAAAATGTGTTGCTGGAAAAGCGCAGCAGGTCAGGCAGCATCCAAGGAACAGGAGAATCGATGTTTCGGGCATCAGCCCTTCTTGAAGCTGTACAGGACTTTGTTGAGGCTATAGCTGGAGTACTGTGTGCAGCTCTGGTTACCACACTATAGGAAGGATGTGATTGCATTGGAGGGAGTGCAGAGGAGATTCACCAGGATGTTGCTCAGGTTGGAGCATCTCAGTGATGGAGAGAGGCTGGATAAGCTCAGGGTGTTCTTGATTCGAGGTTGAGGTGAAATCTGATTGAGATGTACCAAGTTCTCAGGGGCATGGATATGGGCATACCCATGGAGTGTAGATTGAAGGTAGGGGACGGGAGTTTGGGAGGGAATGTGAGAAATTATTCTTCTTCTTTTAGATGGTGGTGGGAATCTGTGAGGGTTACAGAGGCAGAACCTCTTGTCACATTGAAGAGATGCTTAGATGGGCACTTGTGATGTGAAGGCAGACAGAGGTATGGGCCAAGTGTTGGAAATGGGATTAGAAAAAAATGGATGTTTCATGACTTGGATATGATGGGCTGATTGGCCTCTTTCCATGCTTTAAAACCCCAATATCTCTATTTACATGAATGTTCCAGAATAAGACAGACTAGTTACCAGGTAGGTAAAAACAATGACTGCAGATGCTGGAAACCAAATTCTGGATTAGTGGTGCTGGAAGAGCACAGCAGTTCAGGCAGCATCCAACGAGCAGCGAAATCGACGTTTCGGGCAAAAGCCCTTCATCAGGAATAAAGGCAGAGAGCCTGAAGCGTGGAGAGATAAGCTAGAGGAGGGTGGGGGTGGGGAGAAAGTAGCATAGAGTACAGTGGGGGAGGGGATGAAGGTGATAGGTCAGGGAGGAGAGGGTGGAGTGGATAGGTGGAAAAGGAGATAGGCAGGTCGGACAAGTTCGGGCGAGTCATGGGGACAGTGCTGAGCTGGAAGTTTAGAACTAGGGTGAGGTGAGGGAAGGAGAAATGAGGAAACTGTTGAAGTCCACATTGATGCCCTGGGATTAGTTACCAGGTTGAGGAGAAGTTGTGGTTATTTTCCTTGGAACACAGGAGATGGAGGGGAGATGGGATTGAGGTGAACTCAGAACAGGAACATCTTCCTGTTCGCTGTCAGTCTCACCCTCAGCGGGGGGAAGGGATATGGCCAGGATGTGAGGGTGACCCAGAATAAAACAGACAATACATTCCAAACGTGATTGGATAGATACTGGAGGGGTACAGTTTTGGGGAATCTGGATTGATCCCTGGGGAAGCAGAATGTATTGGATGGGCTGAATGGCCTATTTCCACACTGTTAATAAAGCCTGTGGTATGTAGAAGCCACGGAGCGAACAATTCAGCTCCAGGATTCACTGATCCCAGCAATTACTGCGTGAATGTTCTCCAATTCATAGGGAGGTCTCCATATAAATGGGGGAACAAGCTGTAACCGGACTCTTCCTGAGGGAGAGCAAATCGCCCGGAAATCAGAGAGAAAGGGAACTGCTCGAGGGATTACTGAAGCACTGAAAGACTGCGGGCTAACCTTGGGCAGTCAGTGTTACCAGGATCTCCCACCACGAATCGTACTCATGTTTCTGACCCCAACAATTAACCAACCCATGAGGGATTACAGGCGGAAGGCACTTACAGCCAATCAGCATCACACAGATGGAGAAGATCTTCTCAGAGTTGGTATTGGGGGAGACATTGCCAAATCCCACGCTGGTCAAGCTACTGAAGGTGAAATATAACGCAGTGACGTACTTGTCCTTGATGCTGGGGCCCGACGATGTATCGTTCTCTGTGTAAGGTTTATCAATCTGCTCACCGAGAGAATCCAGCCAACCAATCTTCGGCTGCAGGAATGTTCTCTCCATATTGCCGATGGCATACCAGATACAGGCCAGCCAATGAGCAATCAGGGCGAAGGTACACATCAGCAGGAAGAGGACAGCAGCTCCATACTCAGAGTAACGGTCAAGTTTCCGAGCAACTCGGACCAATCGTAGCAGGCGTGCCGTCTTCAACAGACCAATCAGTATGGTCCTCTGTAGAGAGCGAGGGAGTTGATTAGACCGAGTCAACATGGAGTGAACAGCACTGCAGAGTGACGCTCCAGGACACTGACCCCTGACCCTCACACGCTGACCCCTGACCCTCACACGCTGACCTATAACCCTCATGTTCTGACCCTCACGCTGTAAGCCCTGTAACAGAGAGTGAGATACAGGGCAAGCATATAAATATAATGAAGATAACATGCACCCATTAAATCCCCCATCTCTGGGTAGCGAGGGATTGACCGAGTTGGATAAAGACAGAGAGGGAGGCTGTGATAGATACTCAGTGCTCCGAACAGCTGGAGCCTGGGCTGAGTACAGATTGTATAAGAGGGACTTGTCGAAGGAATGAAGGGAGCAGAAATGGAACATTTATGTACAATAACAGATAAAGGGAGGAACAATCCAAAGTTATTTTACAATTACATTAAAGACAAAACAATAACTAGGGAAAGAGTAGGGCCCATTAAGGACCACGGTGGTAAATTGTACGTGGAGCCAGAGGACAGATATAGAGTTTGAAATGAATATTTTGTGTCAGTGACATTCCTGTTTCAGTCTGTCAGCTAGGGCTCCCTGACTGGGACTGCTAATCTGGTCCATCCAATCAGGAAGCACATTCGATCAGGGTCAGGCAGTGTGTGTAGTTCTCTGTTGGGAGGATATGACAACATCAGAGAGGGTCAGAGAGTCACACAGAAAAACCCTTCGGCCCATTGACTCTGTATCAGTCAGAGACACGCACTTAATGATAGTACGGCCAGTTCCCAGCACCTGACCCATAATGGGGTCTGCCCTAGCATCACAATCGAACATCAAAATCCTCCTCCTCCTTCCTCTCCCACCCTCACAGGCAGAGTTCCCAATTCCCTCCACCCTCTCAGTGAAAATTATTTCCTGATATTCCTCTAATCCTCCTGCCCCTGGGTCATTAATCCCTCCCCTGAGAGAATATTTCCTCCTGTCTTTGCCCCTCATCATTTTACCTCAGCTCTCACACCCCTGTGCTCTGTCCAATCTCTCTCCATCAGTGACCCTCTCCAGCCCAGGCACCATCCCAGTGAGTCTTCCCCCCCACTGCACCCCCCACTCCCCCCCACTGCACCCCACGCACATCCCCACGCCTTCCCACACACCCCAAGAGGGTGTGGGGGTGGGTGCTGGGAGGTTTGGGTGCTGGGAGGTGGGGGTGTGGGTGCTGGGAGGTGTGGTGGTGTGGGTGGGGGTGTGGGTGCTGGGGGGTGTGGGTGCTGGGAGGTGGGGGTGTGGGTGCTGGGAGGTGTGGTGGTGTGGGTGGGGGTGTGGGTGCTGGGGGGTGTGGGTGCTGGGGATGTGGGTGGGGGTGTGGGTGCTGGGGGGTGTGGGTGCTGGGCTGGGCTGGGCTGGGCTGGGCTGGGCAGTCTCTGGCTGACAGCAGTCTGAGCTGAGCCTGTTCCGGGTGCTCGTGTTCAAAGTGCTGCTCGTCCACCTGTCGCTGTGCAGGGATTGGCTGGGAGCTTTACATGGACTGGGCCTGGACCTGCCCATTCAGCCTGACACCTACCCCCACCCACCAACCCTGCTCCCCCCCCCTCTCCACCCCATCCTCTCATCTCCTCCCCCATCCACATCCTGATGGACCCTCTCTCTTGGACCAGGGAACCCAAGCTTGCTCCCCCCTCCCCCAAACCCAGATGGCTTTGTCCTTTGGGTCAGAGAATGATAAATGAGGTTGGTCACTCCCTCTCCAAGTCGATTTGGACACTGCCATTCCTTCAGCCCCCTGCCCCTGGGTCAGGGGGAAGGTGAAAGATAGACTGGAACAACTTCAACTCTAAGGGAGAGACATCACGTTGCCTAGGATACGCACACCATGTCCCCCACTTTGGTTCCTACTCCCTAAACTTCAGCTGTAACTGGATCAGCTTCTTGGTGTTCCCTAAAACCCCTCATCAGTCCCTCAAAGACCAGCTATGGACTTCTTTCACCTTCTGTCCCTCTGCTCAGGATTTCCACACAGACGCTCCACCTCACACTGAGCTCCCAGGATTCCATCCTCATCTGTGGGCCCTTGGGCCAGACTTCTATCAATGAACCATTCGGAGTTTCTATCCTCCTCCCACACCTGTCCAGGTCCCCATCATGTTTGACAGGAGAATCCTCTTTCCCCAGAATGCACACTGGGAGCCTCTGCCTGGGAGTAGCCAAAAGGTCTGATCCCCTTTGCCTCCCAGTACAGCTGCAGCCCCCCTCATGGAGAAGGCCAGTTCCAACTCCTACACCTTCCACTCCATCTCTGCCAGTGATCTCTCAACCTCTTTCAGTATTGAGTTCAGGAGTTGGGGGGTCATGTTGCGGTTGTACGGGACATTGGTTGGGCCAGTGTTGGAATATTGTGTGCAATTCTGCTCTCCTTCCTATCGGAAAGATGTTGTGGAACTTGAAAGGGTTCAGAAAAGATTTACAAGGATGTTGCCAGGGTTGGAGGATCTGAGCTACAGGGAGAGGCTGAACAGGTTGGGGCTGTTTTCCCTGGAGTGTTGGAGTCTGAGGGGTGACCTTATAGAGGTTTACAAAATTATGAGGGGCATGGATAGGGTAAATAGACAAAGTCTTTTCCCTGGGGTCGGGGAGTCCAGAACTAGAGGGCATAGGTTTACGGTGAGAGGGGAAAGATAGAAAAGAGACCTAAGGGGCAACTGTTTCACTCAGAGGGTGGTACGTGTATGGAATGAGCTGCCAGAGGATGTGGTGGAGGCTGGTACAATTACAACATTTAAACAGCATCTGGATGGGTTGGCAAGTGAATACCTTTGCAAGCTTTTATAGGTGCACCATCGAGAGCATTCTGTCTGGATGTATCACTACCTGGTATGGTAACTGTACCGTTCAAGATCGGAGATGGTTAGAGAGAGTGGTGAACTCGACCCAGACGATGACAAAGGCCAACCTCTCAACTATAGAATCTATCTCCCAGGCCCGCTGTCAAAGAAAGGCCACCAGCATTCTCAAAGATCCATCCCACCCTGGCGATGTTTTTCTACACCCTCTACCATCGGGGAGAAGGTACAGACCCCTGAACACACACACCAGCCGGTTTCAAAACAGTTTCTACCCGACTGTTGTTAGAATATTGAATGGCCTCACAAACTCCAAACATTCGCCTGTCCCTGTGTTTTTGTTTTTGACAATGTTTCCCTAGTATTTATTATCGATGTTACTTAACTCTGTGATCTGCCTGGATTACTCATAAGACAAAGGTTTCCACTGTGCCTCGGGACATGGGACAAGAAATTCAATTCAATTCAATTTACAGGAATATTCGTCAGGTGTTGGCAAATGGGACTAGGTTAGCTTAGGATAACTGGTTGGCAAAGACAAGATGGACTGAAGGGTCTGTTTCTGTGCTGTACACCTCTATGACTCAACGACTCTTCCAGTCTGGACCTTGCCAACACCACCAGAAACTCAGCCGGAGATATCTGCACTGGGATAACCTCAAGACCACACAGCAGGAAATCCCTGACCCACAGGCACCAGGATCACACGCAGGAAACAGACTGTGGCATTGGGGGTCTACCCACAGCACATGGACTACAGCGGTTCAAGAAGGGAGCTCACCCCCACCTTCACAAGGGGCAACTAGGGACGGGTGATAAATGCTGGACCCAGCCAGTGACTCCAATGTCCCACAAAACAAACAAACACAAAACATTAAACCTGTCCTTCACACCTGGTTCAGCATGTCCTTTGTTTGACTATCCCTCTCCCTCTCCCTCTCACAGTGAGCTCTTTCCCCCTCTCTCACTCCCCTTCTCTCCATCAGCGCTCTCACTCTCTCCCTGCCTGCTCTCGCCCTCTGTCTCTGGGGCAGGACAGTGGCACAGTGGTTAGCACTGCTGCCTCACAGCGCCAGGGACCCGGGTTCAACTCCAGCCTCAGGCGACTGACTGTGTGGAGTTTGCACGTTCTCCCTGTGTCTGCATGAGTTTCCTTTGAGTGCTCTGGCTTCCTCCCACAGGACAAAGATGTGCAGGTCAGGTGGATTGGCCATCCTAAATTGCCCGTAGTGTTAGGTGCAATAGTAGGGAGCAGGTGAATGGGTCTGGGTGGGTTACTCTTTGGAGGGTCAGTGTGGACTTGTTGGGCCGAAGGGCCTGATTCCGCACTGAAGGGAATCTAATCTCCTTCAGCTCTTTTTCTGTAAGTTCGTTCGTTCTCTCTCTCTCTCTCTCCCTCTCTCTCTGTGAGTTCTCTCTCTCCCTCTCTCTCTCTCTGTGAATTCTCTCCCTCCCTCTCTCTGTGAGTTCTCTCCCTCCCTCCCTCTCTCTGTGAGTTCTCTCTCTCTCTCTCTCTGAGTTCGTTCTCTCCCTCCCTCCCTCTCTCTGTGTTCTCTCCCTCCCTCTCTCTCTCTGTGAGTTCTCTCCCTCCCTCCCTCTCTCTCTCTGTGAGTTCTCTCCCTCCCTCTCTCTGTGAGTTCTCTCCCTCCCTCCCTCTCTCTCTCTGTGAGTTCTCTCCCTCCCTCCCTCTCTCTCTCTGTGAGTTCTCTCCCTCCCTCCCTCTCTCTCTCTCTGTGAGTTCTCTCTCTCCCTCCCTCTCTCTGTGAGTTCTCTCCCTCTCTCTCTCTGTGAGTTCTCTCCCTCCCTCCCTCTGTGAGTTCTCTCCCTCCCTCTATCTCTCTCTCTGTGAGTTCTCTCCCTCCCTCCCTCTGTGAGTTCTCTCCCTCCCTCTCTCTCTCTCTCTATGAGTTCTCTCCCTCCCTCCCTCTGTGAGTTCTCTCCCTCCCTCCCTCCCTCTCTCTGTGAGTTCTCTCCCTCCCTCTCTCTCTGTGAGTTCTCTCCCTCCCTCTCTTTGAGAAAGAAGATCTTTCGACCTGAGAAGGTTCCACTGAACTGCTCGAGCTCCCCTGCTTGGTGCTTTCACTCACCATCGCCACCTGCTGTCAGAAATCTGACTACATTCAGCAGCAGCTGTGAGCAGACATTAGGGAGACTCATGCATGTTGGCCTTTACTGAGGACACAAGTGAAGCAACCTCATTGCACTGGGACTGGTGTACACTCAGGAAACCCCTGGGACACTGTGCAGTTTGAGTCTCCACATTCAGGAAGGATATAGAGGCACATTGGCAGCAGGGTTCACTGGATTGGTCTCATGGATGAAAGGGGAAGAGATCTTATTTGGTGAAAGGCTGGGTTAGTCTGAGTGTGGTCCTCACTGAATCAGGAATGATTCTGAAGAGAGAGGGAGAGATTCGAACTGGGCTGGGAATATAGAACACGGATCAGTGGTTAGCACTGCTGCCTCACATCACCAGGGTCCTGGATTCAATTCCTCTCTCAGGCAACTGTCTGTGTGGAGTTTACACATTCTCCCAGTGTCTGCGTGGGGTTGCTCTGGTTTCCTTCCACATTCCAAAGATGTGCAGGTTAGGTGAATTGACCGTGCTAAATTGCCCGTAGTGGTAGGGGCATCTTCGGAGGGTCGGTATGGACTGGTTGGGCTGAAGGCCCCGTTTCCACACTGTAGGGAATCTAATCTAAAAAAAACATGGAGTGCAAATTCTCAAGGGAAGGCCATCCATCCAGAACAGGGAGAAGGAGGAATTTCTTCAACGAGTGAGCTCTGGGAGAGACAGAGTGACAGGACATGGGGATTGGTGAAGGAAGGGGAGTGGAGGTCCAGGTGAGCCCCGATCATAACGAAAGGTGAATGGCCGACTGCTGCTCCAATCTGGGAAGGCCCTCAGCTAGCCAATGGGATTCATACACTGACAGGATCCCAGATCTCCAGCTGAAGGAGCATCTCCGTATTCCTTCAGGGTGTCAGATATGATGAAGCTGATCAAAGTGAGATCGTGAGGAAAAGGCCAAGAGCCTCGGAGTCGAGTCCCAGGTGGTCCGTACCTCATCGGAGCCCGAGCGGAAGATGAGCAGGTCAAAGGGGATGGCAGCCACCATGTCAATGAGGAACCAACCCTTGAAGTAGTGGACGGCGATGCTGACAGGATGACTGACCACCTCGTCATTACTGTTCACGTATGTGGTCCGGAAGTTGATGAGGATGTCAATGATGAACATGATGTCCACAATCAGATCCACCACGTTCAGGGGGTTACAGGAATACCCACACTCTCGGCGGGCCATCTCCTCCTGGTCGTTCAGTAAGAATGCAGCAGAGTATGGAGTGAAGATAGCTGTATAAATAACCAGCAGCAGGATCAGCCAATCCCAAACAGCCTTAAAGGGACTGTAGTGAAGGATGGTCCATTTGTGAATGCGTGGGGCCTGGAGTTTATATTCAGGCAGAACATCAGCACCAAGAGACAGCACCTAAAACAGCAACAGGCAGCCAGTTAGTCACAGAGTCAGAGACACCACATCACCGTCCTCGCAATGGGGAACGGTCAGAGACCCTCACACGCCCAGCTCGCACACCCTGCACACACGCCCAGTGCGCACTCACAGCACACACACCCAGCTCACACTCACAGCACACACACCCTGCACACACGCCCAACTCACACACCCTGCACACACGCCCAGCTCACACTCACAGCACACACGCCCAGCTCACACTCACAGCACACACGCCCAGCTCACACTCACAGCACACACACCCTGCACACACTCCCAGCTCACACACCCTGCACACACTCCCAGTGCGCACTCACAGCACACGCACCCTGCACACACGCCCAGCTCACACTCAGATCGATGCAGCAAACATCCAGCTCAGACCAAGCCAGAGATTCCACAAAAAATAAAGGAACAAGAACGACAGATTCCAGAAATAAAGCCACAAACCACTGCAGAAACTGAATACGCTCGGCAGCATCTCAGCAGTGAAAGCAGAGTTAATGTTTCATGGCCAGCACTGACCCTTCGACAGTGCCCACTCCCTCAGCACTGACCCTCCGACAGTGCCCACTCCCTCAGCACTGACTCTCCGGCAGTGCCCACTCCCTCAGCACTGACTCTCCGGCAGTGCCCACTCCCTCAGCACTGACTCTCCGGCAGTGCCCACTCCCTCAGCACTGACCCTCCGACAGTGCGGCTCTCCCTCAGCACTGTCCCTCCGACAATGTGGGCTCTCCCTCAAAACTGACCCTCCTACAGTGCCCATTCCCTCAGCACTGACCCTCTGACAGTGCCCACTCCCTCAGCATGGACTCTCCGGCAGTGCAGCACTCCCTCAGCACTGACCCTCCGACAGTGCCCACTCCTCTCAGCACTGACCCTCCGACAGTGCCCACTCCCTCAGCACTGACCCTCCGACAGTGCCCACTCCCTCAGCACTGACCCTCCGACAGTGCCCACTCCCTCAGCACTGACCCTCCGACAGTGCCCACTCCCTCAGCACTGACCCTCCGACAGTGCGGCGCCTCCCTCAGCACTGACCCTCCGACAGTGCCCCCTCCCTCAGGTCTGTGTTTTGATGTGGGGGGTTTGGTGTTAATTCTCCGATTGCTTTGGAGCTGATAGTTTGATAACAGTGTGACAATGTCAGAGGGGTCAGAAGGGGCAGAGGGGTGTGTGCCTGACCCCTGAGGCTGGAGCCGGGATGTCTTTGTGGTATTGTCCTGTTGCCGGCCCTGTTACCCATACCCCTCACCCTCCCACCCACACCCCCTACCCAACCCCCACCCTCACACCACACCTTCTTCCTCCCCTTCACCTCCCCTCACCCTCACCCTAACCTTAACCCTAACCCCACTAACCCATTGACAGTCCATCATCATGTTTTCAGTGAGGCTCAGACTGGAAGCAGCCGGATGTCACCCATGACCCAAGAGCTGTTCAGTTGGTCCCATCCTTTTGGAGCAATGTTCATGGCAGCGTGGGATGGCCACCTGACAGAGCTGCTGGGGGTATTCATGGGGGGGTATGGAGAGGGGGCGGAGGGTTAAGAAGGGCTGGTGTCTGAGTGGGGCGGGCGAGTGCTTGTCACTGTTACACGTCCACAGAGCAGAGGACCACCAGTCCATCGCCCCAACCCCATTATCCCCACCATCTCACAGTCCTCCCCAGTCTAATCGATGCCCCATTCCCTTCTCCAGTTTCTCGCACCTTCTCCCCCTGATGTTGTTCAGAACAATCTCGGAGGGGAGGAGTCACATGACCTGTTAGCCCAATCAGGAATGGCCTCGGGAGGCTGGTTTGAACCAGGGCCCGACGTGGGAAATGGCAGTGTCGGGTATTAATAAAGAGTGTGGATTGGTTATGGTCAGGCATCTGACAGTCTCACTCTGTGACAGCAGAGTGACAGCCTCGCGGTATGACCATTGGACGGTTAACCCAGAAAACCCGGGTAATGGAGACTGGACGGGAGTCTGAATCCCACTATCGCAGGGGGTCAAAGTTGAATTCAGTAAAAAACAAATTTGGAATCAAGAATCTAATGCCAATTAAACAGGAACTTGTTCACTTGGTCGGGTCTATATGTGACTCCATACCCACATGTGGTTGTCTAATAACCACCGCGTGGGTGGGGAATGAAGGATTGGTCAATAATTGCTGACCTCATCACTGATGCACATTTTAATCCTCATGTTCCACAATAAGGTCAGTCCGATAGGTATAACCATCACGCAAGCCAATTCCCCAAGATCCCTCTGCTCCCTGCACAGGGGACAGCACGGGGTTCGATACAGAGTAAAGCTCACTCTACACTGTCCCCCATCAAACACTCCCAGGGACAGGGTCAGTACAGGGTTAGATACAGAGTAAAGCTCGCTCTACACTGTCCCCATTAAACACTCCCAGGGACTGGGACAGCACGGGGGTTAGATACAGAGTAAAGCTTACTCTACACTGTCCACCAACAAACACTCCCAGGACTGGGACAGCACGGGGTTAGATACAGAGTAAAGCTCCCTCTACACTGTCCCCCATCAAACACTCCCAGGACAGGGACAGGCACGGGGTTAGATACAGAGTAAAGCTCTCTCTACACTGTCCCCATTAAACACTCTCAGGACAGGGACAGCACAGGGTTAGATACAGAGTAAAGCTCCCTCTACACTGTCACCATCAAACACTCCCCAACTTCCCCAGGACCAGGACACACACAGAAGTAGATACAGAGTAAAGGTCCCTCTCTACCATCCTTGTCAAACTCTCCCAGAACTGGGACAGTAAATGATAAATACCTTTGGAAGCTCAGTCTACATTGTCCTTATCAATCAGTGTGGAAACAAGGGGAAAAGGTAGAAAAATAGAGTTGAGGATCATCAGCCACAATTTCATTGAATGATCAGTAGCATCGATGGGCTGAATGGCCTACTTATCCTCCTATGTATTATGAATTATAGTCTCACAAGGCACAACTCAGGAGTATGAGTGATTACTCCCCACTTGCCCTGGGTGAGGGCAGCCCCAACAACACTCAATAAGCCTGACCCCATCCAGGACAAAGCAGCCCCCACCTGACTGACCCCACACCCACAAACACCCCCTCCCTCCACCCCCGATGCTCAGTAACAGCAGTGTGTACCACCTACAAGATACACTGCAGAAATTCATCAAAGACCCTCAGACAGCACCTTCCAAACCCACGACCACTTCCATCCAGAAGGGACAAGGGCAGCAGATACATCGGGAACACCACCTGGAATTCCCAGGAACGGGGATAGGAGCAGGAACGGGGACGGGGATGGGGATGGGAATGGGAACAGGACTGGAACAGTGCTGTATTTGAGAGACGCTCTGGGCCTGGTTATGTGCAATCAGTGTCTGACAGACAGAAACCGGATGAGAATGTGGAATACCGAACCCCGGGAATAGAGGATCCGAACACAGGAACCTGCTGGTTTCACCAGTGCTACAGTTCGCTGCCGGATTGGGATTATTTACTCGCTGCAGGATTAGCCAGTTTGCAAAAGTATTGGGAAACCCTCAGGGATTTCTGTCTTACCCATGAGTATTCCGATCGATTTGAAAGGTTGCCTGAGAGGGTTCAGAGTAATTGTGACTGTCTCAGTGATTCTCAAACCTACCTCCTGAGTGACCAGGCTGGAGACCCAAGCTCCACATCTCAGTCTCCCACTCGGTCTCTCAGCCTCTGGATATGGAACATGTTGCCTCACTGGGATACACCACTGTCTGCCCCTCCAGACCCACCTCCTTTATCCCCACACCATCAGACAATCTCTCCCAGCCACAGTTTCTCACCCATTCACCTCCGAAACCGCTCTGCAAAGATGATTGCTCAATCCAAATTCATCTACTTCACTTCCACCCCGATCCCTGCTTGAACCAGACTGTTCTCCAACAGGTTCCCCTTGATCCCTGCCCAGTCTCTCAATCCAGCACAATCTCCCAAAGCAGCCAGACTCTCCTTACAAACAGAATCACCTGGACCTGCCACTGATCTCCCATTGATCCAGCCTGATCACTCAGTCTCTTGGATCTCCTGGTCCTCTGCGAGATGCAGAGTTGAACAAAGCTGTTTGTGTCGCTGGTTTGGCCTCAGATCAGAGGAACCCTGGGTCGGGCTGATCTCCTGGAAGAGTTCCCAGCCAGCTGACAGCTATCTTTCACACGGTGAGAGGGAGAGACACTCTCTGTGTCCTACTGTAAACACAGGCACCTCACTCACACCAAAAACAGCTGCTGCTAAAGAGACTGATCCAGAGAATCGCAGAGAGATCGGGGCAGAGGGAGGGGGGGGGGAGGAGAGAGAGAGAGAGACAGAGCTGCAGCATCAGCAGCATCTGACTGGGACAGAGAGAGAGAGAGAGAGAGAGAGAGAGAGATGGGGGCTGGGGGGAGGGTGGGTGGATGTTGTGGGGGAACAGAGGATCAGCAGCAGATCCCATTAACCGTCTGAGTGCTGACCATCTCCAGTCTGTCAGGGCTGTATCTTCATGGAGGGGTGTGGGGGAGGGGGGATGGACCACTTCTATTGCCCCGTGAATGGAGGAGTCTGACTCAGCCCCCTCAGGGGATGGGTGGCTGTGCAGTGGGTCTGGAGTCACGTGTAGGACAGACCGGGTACAGACGACAGATTTCCTTCCTGACAAGACATTAATGACAAGGGGGAGGCAGTAAACACATTGTCGTCATCTTTACAGCTCCTTCCCCCTTGGGTGAGGGGGTGGGGTGGGGGAAGGAGTAAGGAATCAATGACCAGCTTGAAGGGGAAGGGTCAGGAGGTTTCAAGGAGATGTGAGGATATCCTTATTCACACAGAGGGTGGAGTAGGGGGTGGGGGGGGGGAATCTGGAGCCCACTTCCTGGGTGGGTGGGAGATGCAGAGACCCTCATCACATTCAAGAGATTTTGATGTGTCACTCATGATACCCAGACAGACAAGGCTGTGGGCCCAGTGCTGGACAATGGGGTTAGAATAGGGAGGTGGCTAGCACCACACACTCGATGGGCTTGAAGGGTCATTTTCTGTGATGTACTCTAAGACTCGCTTTAGATTCCAGATCAATCCACTGAGTTTATCAAATACCTTTCCTGGGCATTTCAACCAGGATGAGGGGTGGTGAGGGGAATGAGGGAGTGAGGGAGTGAGGGAGTGAGGGAGTGAGGGAGTGAGGGGAGTGAGGGAGTGAGGGGAGTGAGGGGGGGTGTGGGGGATGAGAGGGTGAGTTGGTGAGGGATGGTGAGGGGGTGAAGGGGGTGAGGGGAGTGAGAGGAATGAGGGAGTGAGGGAGTGAGGGAGTGAGGGGAGTGTGGGGATGTGAGAGGGTGAGTTGGTGAGGGATGGTGAGGGGGGTGAAGGGGGTGAGGGGAGTGAGAGAGGGAGTGAGGGAGTGAGAGGGGTGTGGGGGGTGTGGGGGGTGTGGGGGGCGAGGGGGGTGAGGGGGGGTGAGGGGGGGTGTGAGGGGGGGTGAGGGGAGTGAGAGGAATGAGGAGTGAGGGAGTGAGGGAGTGAGGGGAGTGTGGGGATGTGAGAGGGTGAGTTGGTGAGGGATGGTGAGGGGGGGTGAAGGGGGTGAGGGGAGTGAGAGGAATGAGGGAGTGAGGGAGTGAGGGAGTGAAGGGAGTGAGGGAGTGAGAGTGAGAGGGGTGTGGGGGGTGTGCGGGGTGTGGGGGGTGTGGGGGGCGAGGGGGGGCGAGGGGGGGTGAGGGGGGGTGAGGGGGGGGTGAGGGGGAATGAGGGAGTGAGGGAGTGAGGAGTGAGAGGGGTGTGGGGGGGTGTGGGGGTGTGGGGGGGCGAGGGGGGGGTGAGGGGGGGTGAGGGGGGGGTGAGGGGGGTGAGGGGGGGTTGAGGGGGGGTGAGGGGCGGTGAGGGGAATGAGGGAGTGAGGGAGTGAGGGGGGGTGTGGGGATATGAGAGGGTGAGTTGGTGAGGGATGGTGAGGGGGTGAGGGGGTGAGGGGATGAGGGAGGGAGTGAGGAGGATGAGGGGAATGAGGGAGTGACGGAGTGAGGGGGGTGAGGGGGGTGCGGGGGGTGAAGTGGGGGTGAGGGGAGTGAGAGGAATGAGGGAGTGAGGGAGTGAGGGAGTGAGGGAGTGAGAGGGGTGTGGGGGGTGTGGGGGTGTGTGGGGGGTGTGGGGGGCGAGGGGGGTGAGGGGGGTGAGGGGGGTGAGGGGGGGTGAGGGGGCGGTGAGGGGGGGTGAGGGGGGGTGAGGGGGGTGAGGAATGAGGGAGTGAAGGGAGTGAGGGAGTGAGGGAGTGAGGGGGGTGTGGGGATATTGAGAGGGTGAGTTGGTGAGGGGATGGTGAGGGGGTGAGGGGAATGAGGGGAGTGAGGGGGGGTGAGGGGAATGAGGGTAGTGAGGGGAGTGAGGGAGTGAGGGGGGTGTGGGGATATGAGAGGGTGAGGTGGTGATGGGATGGTGAGGGGGGTGAGGGGGTGAGGGGAATGAGGGAGTGAGGGAGTGAGGAATGAGGGAGTGAGGGGAGTGAGGGAGTGAGGGAGTGAGGGGGGGGTGAGGGGTGGTGAGGGGGGGTGAGTTGGTGAGGGGGTGTGAGGGGGGGTGAGTATGGTGAGGGGGGGGTGAGGGGGGTGAGTTGGTGAGGGGGGGTGAGGGGGTTGTGAGTTGGTTGAGGGGGGGTTGAGGGGGGTGAGGGGGGTGAGGGGGGGTGAGGGGGGTTGGGGAGATAGGAGGGAAACCAGAGGCTGAGGGTGAGGTCAGGGCTGGGGTCGGTCTGCAGTTTGAGTCGTGGAGCAAAGGGAGAGAACCAGCAGGGGGAGCTGGAACAGGAGATGGCCAATCTGCCCCTCAATCCTGCACTAGCCCAGAGAGAGGAATGAGGAAGAGGAGTCTAACAAAATGTTCGGCAGTGTCTGTGAATCATGAGAAAGGGACAGGAACGTTCCATCTACAACAGTACCTCACATCGATATTACTCATATCTCAAGCGGGTGACATCTAAATCTTCTAAGGTCAGAGGTCACATTGACCCAGTGCTGTAATTTCAGAAATGCTTTAATCACACAATCTAACTGGCGTCTGAGGGAACATTGCTGTTCTATCCTGAAGCACAGATGTATTTAATCTCCAGCCTCACAGGGTTTAAGAACAGGCCGCGTCAGTCCCAGCTCTCTGTAAATTGCTGTCTTTAATCACAGAGAGAGAGAGAGAGAGAACACGATGACCAGAGAAACTGGAGCCAAGCCAAGTGGCTCTTTCATAACTTAAGGTCACAATGTGAATGTGCCCAGTATTTACTGCCCGTCCCTAGTTGCCCCTTGAGAAGGTGGGGGTGAGCTGCCTTCTTGAACCAGTACAGTGCATGTGCTGTAGGGAGGGAATTCCAGGATTCTGACCCAGAGACACTGAAGGAACAGCGATATATTTCCAAGTCAGGATGGTGAGGGGCTCGGAGGGGAAGTTGAAGGGGGTGGTGTTCCCATGTATTTGCTGTCCTTGTCCTTCTCGATGGAAGTGGGCGTGGGTTTGGAAGGTGCTGTCTGAGGATTTTTGATGAATTTCTGCGGTAGATGGTACACACTGCTGTTACCGAGTGTCGGTGGTGCAGGGAGTGGATGGTTGTGGGTGTGGTGCCAATCAAGCGGCTGCTTTGTCCTGGATGGTGTCAAGTTTCTTGATTTGGAGATGCCGGTGTTGGACTGGGGTGGACAAAGCTAAAAATCAGACAACACCAGATTATAGTCCAACAGGTTTATTTGGAAGCACTAGCTTTCAGAGCGCTGCTCCTTCATTACAACCACCTGAAAGAGCAGTGCTCCAAAAGCTAGTGCTTCCAAATTAACCTGTTGGACTATAACCTGGTGTAGTGGGATTTTTAACCTTAAGCTTCTTGAGTGCTGTTGGAGCTGACTCCATCAGGTAAGAGGGGAATATTCCCCTCACCCTCCTGACTGTACCTTGTAGGTGCGTGGACAGGCTTTGGGGAGTCAGGAGGGGAGTTACTCGCTGCAGGATTCCCAGCCTCTGACCTGCTCTTGTGTTTAAGAGAGAGCTGAATGCTGGAAATGGATTGGGTGGTTATTAAAGATACCCAAGTTGGTGACAATGGTGCAAATAATAAATGCTGTAGTGGATTTCCCATGTAGTAAACATAAGACTGAGGAGCAAGAGGAGGCCATTCAGCCCATCGAGCCTGCTCCACAGTTCAATATGATCATGGCATCAACTCCACTTCCCTGCCCACTGTCAGTGTCCCCAGCATCCCCTGCACCCAGGGATAAACTCCACACAGTCACATCTGTTTCAGAGAGAAGGAACTTCTCATCTGGGTT
>NC_092743.1:1307343-1342343 GCF_047496795.1 Chiloscyllium punctatum
GGGAGAGGGAGAGAGGGGGAGAGGGAGAGAGGGGGAGAGGGGGAGAGAGAGAGAGAGAGGGAGAGAGAGAGGGAGAGAGAGGGAGAGAGAGGGCGAGGGAGAGGGCGAGGGCGAGGGCAGGGGCTGTATTAACCAGACAATACCCCATCCCCAGGGTCATTGTGGGTGGCTAGGACAATGAATAACTGGGTGAATTATAAATGGATGTTTCATTAACTAATGACTGATTTGATAATTAATACCAGAACAATTCCTAACTGGGCTCATTAATTGTGTCATTAAGAATGGGATAATTAATAAGTGATTACTGGTGACAGGCTTGGTAAAACAGAGTTACTATTTCCGAGAGGGGTGAAGGGGTCTGGAGTCACATGTAGGCCAGGCCAGGCCAGGCCAGGCGCCTTCCTTGAAGGACATGACTGACCCAGATGTGACATGTTTGGAGTAATTACTCAGAGACAATTAACAAGTGGACAAAGAACAGAGGCAATGAATATTGGGATGCAGTTAATTGCCAAATGACAAGTGATATCAAAGTATACATCATGGGAATAACCGGGTCAGTTCAGGAGGAAATAAATTCCAACTGCCAGGGATTGACTGGAAAACAATACACCATTAATAGTTAAAGTTAGGAGCTGAAGATCATTTATTCATTTTAAAAGTTACAAAGTACAATAAATTGAGATATTCTTTTCTGCAAATTAGTTGAACCATTAACTAAATATTCAGCAATTTCATCAAAGAAGAATGACTTGGGACTGGGGAGAGCACACACCGTGTTCACCAGCACGATCACTCAGAGATAAACTGCATCCACATACCCCCAGCCAGGGTCAGTGTGTGTGTGGGACTGTCCCCAGTCAGGGTCAGTGTGTATGTGGGACTGTACCCCAGTGAGAGTCAGTGTGTGTGGGACTGTCCCCAGTCAGGGTCAGTGTGTGTGTGGGACTGTACCCCAGTGAGAGTCAGTGTGTGTATGGGACTGTACCCCAGTGAGAGTCAGTGTGTGTGGGACTGTCCCCCAGTCAGGGTCAGTGTGTGTGTGGGACTGTACCCCAGTGAGGGTCAGTGTGTGGGACTGTCCCACAGTGAGGGTCAGTGTGTGTGGGACTGTTCCCCAGTGAGGGTCAGTGTGTGTGGGACTGTCCCCCAGTGAGGGTCAGTGTGTGTGGGACTGTCCCCAGTGAGAGTCAGCGTGTGTGTGGGACTGTTCCCCAGTGAGAGTCAGTGTGTGTGTGGGACTGTACTCCAGTGAGAGTCAGTGTGTGTGGGACTGTCCCCCAGTGAGGGTCAGTGTGTGTGGGACTGTCCCCCAGTGAGGGTCAGTGTGTGTGGGACTGTCCCCCAGTGAGGGTCACTGTGTGTGGGACTGTCCCCCAGTGAGAGTCAGTGTGTGTGTGGGACTGTACTCCAGTGAGAGTCAGTGTGTGTGGGACTGTCCCCCAGTGAGGGTCAGTGTGTGTGGGACTGTACCCCAGTGAGGGTCAGTGTGTGTGTGTGGGACTGTACCCCAGTGAGGGTCAGTGTTTGTGTGGGACTGTACCCCAGTGAGGGTCAGTGTGTGTGGGACTGTACCCCAGTGAGGGTCAGTGTATGTGTGGGACTGTCCCCCAGTGAGGGTCAGTGTGTGTGTGGGACTGTACCCCAGTGAGAGTCAGTGTGTGGGACTGTACCCCAGTGAGAGTCAGTGTTTGTGGGACTGTCCCCCAGTGAGGGTCAGTGTATGTGTGGGACTGTCCCCCAGTGAGAGTCTGTGTGTGTGGGACTGTCCCCCAGTGAGAGTCAGTGTGTGTGGGACTGTCCCCCAGTGAGAGTCAGTGTGTGTGGGACTGGAGAGTCAGTGTGTGTGGGACTGTCCCCCAGTCAGGGTCAGTGTGTGTGTGGGACTGTACCCCAGTGAGAGTCAGTGTGTGTATGGGACTGTACCCCAGTGAGAGTCAGTGTGTGTGGGACTGTCCCCCAGTGAGGGTCAGTGTGTGTGGGACTGTACCCCAGTGAGGGTCAGTGTGTGTGTGTGGGACTGTACCCCAGTGAGGGTCAGTGTTTGTGTGGGACTGTACCCCAGTGAGGGTCAGTGTGTGTGGGACTGTACCCCAGTGAGGGTCAGTGTATGTGTGGGACTGTCCCCCAGTGAGGGTCAGTGTGTGTGTGGGACTGTACCCCAGTGAGAGTCAGTGTGTGGGACTGTACCCCAGTGAGAGTCAGTGTTTGTGGGACTGTCCCCCAGTGAGAGTCTGTCTGTGTGGGACTGTCCCCAGTGAGAGTCTGTGTGTGTGGGACTGTCCCCCAGTGAGAGTCAGTGTGTGTGGGACTGTCCCCCAGTCAGGGTCAGTGTGTGTGTGGACTGTACCCCAGTGAGAGTCAGTGTGTGTATGGGACTGTACCCCAGTGAGAGTCAGTGTGTGTGGGACTGTCCCCCAGTCAGGGTCAGTGTGTGTGTGGGACTGTACCCCAGTGAGGGTCAGTGTGTGGGACTGTCCCACAGTGAGGGTCAGTGTGTGTGGGACTGTCCCCCAGTGAGGGTCAGTGTGTGTGGGACTGTCCCCCAGTGAGGGTCAGTGTGTGTGTGGGACTGTCCCCCCAGTGAGGGTCAGTGTGTGTGTGGGACTGTCCCCCAGTGAGGGTCAGTGTGTGTGTGGGACTGTCCCCCAGTGAGAGTCAGTGTGTGTGTGGGACTGTTCCCCAGTGAGGGTCAGTGTGTGTGGGACTGTCCCCCAGTGAGGGTCAGTGTGTGTGGGACTGTCCCCCAGTGAGGGTCAGTGTGTGTGGGACTGTCCCCCAGTGAGAGTCAGTGTGTGTGTGGGACTGTACTCCCAGTGAGAGTCAGTGTGTGTGGGACTGTCCCCCAGTGAGGGTCAGTGTGTGTGGGACTGTCCCCCAGTGAGGGTCAGTGTTTGTGTGGGACTGTACCCCAGTGAGGGTCAGTGTGTGTGGGACTGTACCCCAGTGAGGGTCAGTGTATGTGTGGGACTGTCCCCCAGTGAGGGTCAGTGTGTGTGTGGGACTGTACCCCAGTGAGAGTCAGTGTGTGGGACTGTACCCCAGTGAGAGTCAGTGTTTGTGGGACTGTCCCCCAGTGAGAGTCTGTGTGTGTGGGACTGTCCCCCAGTGAGAGTCTGTGTGTGTGGGACTGTCCCCCAGTGAGAGTCAGTGTGTGTGGGACTGTCCCCCAGTCAGGGTCAGTGTGTGTGTGGGACTGTACCCCAGTGAGAGTCAGTGTGTGTATGGGACTGTACCCCAGTGAGAGTCAGTGTGTGTGGGACTGTCCCCCAGTCAGGGTCAGTGTGTGTGTGGGGACTGTACCCCAGTGAGGGTCAGTGTGTGGGACTGTCCCACAGTGAGGGTCAGTGTGTGTGGGACTGTCCCCCAGTGAGGGTCAGTGTGTGTGGGACTGTCCCCCAGTGAGGGTCAGTGTGTGTGGGACTGTCCCCCAGTGAGGGTCAGTGTGTGTGTGGGACTGTCCCCCCAGTGAGGGTCAGTGTTGTGTGTGGGGACTGTCCCCCAGTGAGGGTCAGTGTGTGTGTGGGACTGTCCCCCAGTGAGAGTCAGTGTGTGTGTGGGACTGTTCCCCAGTGAGGGTCAGTGTGTGTGGGACTGTCCCCCAGTGAGGGTCAGTGTGTGTGGGACTGTCCCCCAGTGAGGGTCAGTGTGTGTGGGACTGTCCCCCAGTGAGAGTCAGTGTGTGTGTGGGACTGTACTCCAGTGAGAGTCAGTGTGTGTGGGACTGTCCCCCCAGTGAGGGTCAGTGTGTGTGGGACTGTACCCCAGTGAGGGTCAGTGTGTGTGTGTGGGACTGTACCCCAGTGAGGGTCAGTGTTTGTGTGGGACTGTACCCCAGTGAGGGTCAGTGTGTGTGGGACTGTACCCCAGTGAGGGTCAGTGTATGTGTGGGGACTGTCCCCCAGTGAGGGTCAGTGTGTGTGTGGGATTGTACCCCAGTGAGAGTCAGTGTGTGGGACTGTACCCCAGTGAGAGTCAGTGTTTGTGGGACTGTCCCCCAGTGAGAGTCTGTCTGTGTGGGACTGTCCCCCAGTGAGAGTCTGTGTGTGTGGGACTGTCCCCCAGTGAGAGTCAGTGTTTGTGGGACTGTCCCCCAGTGAGAGTCAGTGTTTGTGGGACTGTACCCCAGTGAGGGTCAGTGTGTGTGGGACTGTACCCCAGTGAGAGTCAGTGTGTGTGGGACTGTACCCCAGTGAGAGTCTGTGTGTATGTGGGACTGTCCCCCAGTGAGGGTCAGTGTGTGTGGGACTGTCCCCCAGTGAGGGTCAGTGTGTGTGGGACTGTCCCCCAGTGAGGGTCAGTGTGTGTGAGTGTGTGTGTGAGAGAGAGAGACAGTCGGGGAGAGACAGAAAGTCTGTGATCATCCTGAGAGCTGAACGTGGTGTTCAGTTTGAAGTTAATTTGAGAAGGTGTTGTGTGGTGTGTGTCCATGTCAGTGAGTGGTTGAGCGAGTGGGGTTTGCTCGCGCTGGTGTCTTGCTGACCCCCTAACTGTGTGAGAGTTATTGGGTATGTGATGGTTCCTGTTGTCTAGATGCGGAGAGTCTATGACGACCACTCAGCCTGTGGCCTGCTGTTCGAGTGAGCAACATAGTCGTGCTACAAGAGACTGGCATCAGAGTTCCTCATCCCTCGTTCCAACGTGCTGTGGATCCCTGTCTCCCTGAGGTTTTCTCCTCACTCTCTGCCGTTTGGGAAGTGTCACCGATTCCTGTGGGACTCTCTCCGAGAGCCACTCAGTCGCAGGATGCCAATACGAAGGGGTCACGTTGCTCCCCAGAACACCTTCCTCGACACCATCATCCGCAAACTGGAGGGTCGCAGTAAGTGTCCGGGAACCGGGGGGACAGGGATCGGGGAGGGGGCGTGGGGGGGAGGGGGGTGGATTGGAGAGTGTGGGGAGGGGGAAAGGAGGAGCGATAGGGAAAGAGACCAGAGAAGGAGCACAGCATAAAGGCAAGGACTGTCAGAGAGAGGGAGCTCTGCATCAAAACAGAGCGAGACAGAGACAAACATTCACACGAAACCAAAACACACAGAATACAAGATCTGAGCAAAAACAAAACAGCTCCAGATGACAACACACACCGAGAGTGGGACGGGCATTGGCAGAGGATGAAGGAGGGGAGAGAGGGAGAGAGAGAGAGAGAGACATGAGCAGAGAGAAACAGACAGTTAGTTTTTCTCTCGTCTCTCTCCCTCTGCATCCCCCCCCCCCCCTCTCTCTCTCTGTGTGCGGAGGGACGTTGGGGGGGGGGGGGTGCGCAGTGAGGGAGCCTGCAGCAGCTGGTGAGGGGAGTGCACTTCACAATCAATAAATAATCTGCGGCAAGCCCTCCCAGCCCAGAGGATGGGAATCTTGGGATTCCTGGGATCTGCACAGGGCATGGGTTCACTCCGTGGGAGGTGCAGTCAGACTGAGCTCAGCGACGGGCTTACACAAAGGAGCAGGCTCCCTCCGCACAGACCCTCCGACAGTGCGGCACTCCCTCGGCACTGACCCTCAGACAGTGCCCACTCCCTCCGCACTGACCCTCCGACAGTGCACACTCCCTCCGCACTGACCCTCCGACAGTGCCCACTCCCACAGCACTGACCCTCCGACAGTGCCCACTCCCTCAGCACTGACCCTCCGACAGTGCCCACGCCCTCAGCACTGACCCTCCGACAGTGCGGCACTCCCTCAGCACTGACCCTCCGACAGTGCCCACTCCCTCAGCACTGACTCTCCGACAGTGCCCACTCCGTCAGCACTGACCCTCCGACAGTGCCCACTCCCTCAGCACTGACCCTCCGACAGTGCCCACGCCCTCAGCACTGACCCTCCGACAGTGCCCACGCCCTCAGCACTGACACTCCAACAGTGCCCACGCCCTCAGCACTGACACTCCAACAGTGCCCACGCCCTCAGCACTGACCCTCCGACAGTGCCCACGCCCTCAGCACTGACCCTCCGACAGTGTGGCGCTCCCTCAGCACTGACCCTCCGACAGTGCCCACTCCCTCCGCACTGACCCTCCGACAGTGCCCGCTCCCTCAGCACTGGCCCTCCGACAGTGCGGCACTCCCTCAGCACTGACCCTCCGACAGTGCGGCGCTCCCTCAGCACTGACCCTCCGACAGTGCCCACACCCTCAGCACTGACCCTCCGACAGTGCCCACACCCTCAGCACTGACGCTCAGACAGTGCCCACGCCCTCAGCACTGACCCTCCGACAGTGCGGCTCTCCCTCAGCACTGACCCTCCGACAGTGCGGCACTTCCTCAGCACTGACCCTCCGACAGTGCGACACTCCCTCAGCACTGACCCTCCGACAGTGCGGCGCTCCCTCAGCACTGACCCTCCGACAGTGCGGCGCTCCCTCAGCACTGACCCTCCGACAGTGCGGCTCTCCCTCAGCACTGACCCTCCGACAGTGCCCACTCCCTTGGCACTGACCCTCCGACAGTGCCCACTCCCTCAGCACTGACCCTCTGACAGTGCCCACTCCCTCAGCACTGACCCTCTGACAGTGCCCACTCCCTCAGCACTGACCGTCTGACAATGCCCACTCCCTCAGCACTGACCCTCTCCGACAGTGCCCAGTCCCTCAGCACTGACCCTCTGACAATGCCCACTCCCTCAGCACAGACCCTCCGACAGTGCCCACTCCCTCAGCACTGACCGTCTGACAATGCCCACTCCCTCAGCACTGACCCTCCGACAGTGCGGCGCTCCCTCAGCACTGACCTTCCGACAATGCGGCGCTCCATCAGCACTGACCCTCCGACAGTGCGGCACTCCCTCAGCACTGACCCTCCGACAGTGCCCACTCCCTCAGCACTGACCCTCCGACAGTGCCCACTCCCTCAGCACTGACCCTCCGACACTGCCCACTCCCTCAGCACTGACCCTCCGACAGTGTCCACTCCCTCAGCACTGACCCTCTGACAGTGCCCACTCCCTCAGCACTGACCCTCCGAGAGTGCGGCGCTCCCTCAGCACTGACCCTCTGACAGTGCCCACTCCCTCAGCACTGACCCTCCGACAATGCTCACACCCTCAGCACTGACCCTCCGAGAGTGCGGCGCTCCCTCAGCACTGACCCTCCGACAGTGCGGCGCTCCCTCAGCACTGACCCTCCGACAGTGCCCACTCCCTCAGCACTGACCCTCCGACAGTGCGGCGCTCCCTCAGCACTGACCCTCCGACAGTGCGGCGCTCCCTCAGCACTGACCCTCCGACAGTGCGGCGCTCCCTCAGGACTGACCCTCTGACAGTGCCCACTCCCTCAGCACTGACCCTCTGACAGTGCCCACTCCCACAGCACTGACCTTCCAACAGTGCGGCGCTCCCTCAGCACTGACCCTCTGACAGTGCCCACTCCCTCAGCCCTGACCCTCCGACAGTGCCCACTGCCTCAGCACTGACCCTCTGACAGTGCCCACTCCCTCAGCACAGACCCTCCAACAGTGCGGCGCTCCCTCAGCACTGACCCTCCGACAATGCTCACACCCTCAGCACAGACCCTCCGACAGTGCGGCTCTCCCTCAGCACTGACCCTCCGACTGTGCCCACTCCCTCAGCACTGACCATCCGACAGTGTGGCGCTCCCTCAGCACTGACCCTCCGACTGTGCCCACTCCCTCAGCACTGACCCTCCGACAGTGTCTACTCCCTCAGCACTGACCATCCGACAGTGCCCACTCCCTCAACACTGACCATACGACAGTGCCCACTCCCTCAGCACTGACCCTCCGACAGTGCCCACTCCCTCAGCACTGACCATCCGACAGTGCGGCGCTCCATCAGCACTGACCCTCCGACAGTGCCCACTCCCTCAGCACTGACCCTCTGACAGTGCCCACTCCCTCAGCACTGACCCTCTGACAGTGGTCACTCCCTCAGCACTGACCATCCGACAGTGCGGCGCTCCCTCAGCACTGTCCCTCCGACAGTGCGGCGCTCCCTCAGCACTGACCCTCCGACAGTGCCCTCTCCCTCAGCACTGACCCTCCGACAGTGCCCACTCCCACAGCACTGACCCTCCGACAGTGCCCACTCCCTCAGCACTGACCCTCCGACAGTGCGTCAATCCCTCAGCACTGACCCTCCGACAGTGCCCACTCCCACAGCACTGACCCTCCGACAGTGCCCACTCCCACAGCACTGACCCTCCGACAGTGCCCACTCCCTCAGCACTGAACCTCCGACAGTGCCCACTCCCACAGCACTGACCCTCCGACATTGCCCACTCCCTCACCACTGACCATCCGACAGTGTGGCGCTCCCTCAGCACTGACCCTCCGACAGTGCCCACTCCCTCAGCACTGACCCTCCGACAGTGCCCACTCCCTCAACACTGACCCTCCGACAGTGCCCACTCCCTCAGCACTGACTATCCGACAGTGCTGCACTCCCTCAGGACTGACCCTCCGACAGTGCGGCACTCCCACAGCACTGACCCTCCGACAGTGCGGCACTCCCTCAGCACTGACCCTCGGACACTGCGGAACTCCCTCAGCACTGACCCTCTGGCAGTGCCCACTCCATCTGCACTGACCCTCCAACTGTACGGCACTCCCTCAGCACTTACCCTCTGACAGTGCCCACTCCCTCAGCACTGCCCCTCCGACAGTGCCCACTCCCTCAGCACTGACTCTCTGACAGTGCGGCACTCCCTCAGCACTGACCCTCCGACAGTGCCCACTCCCTCAGCACTGACCCTCCGACAGTGCCCACTCCGTCAGCACTGACCCTCCGACAGTGCCCACTCCCTCAGCACTGACCCTCCGACAGTGCCCACGCCCTCAGCACTGACCCTCCGACAGTGCGGCACTCCCTCAGCACTGACCCTCCGACAGTGCCCACGCCCTCAGCACTGACCCTCCGACAGTGCGGCACTCCCTCAGCACTGACCCTCCGACAGTGCGGCACTCCCTCAGCACTGACCCTCCGACATTGCGGCACTCCCTCAGCACTGACCCTCCGACAGTGTGGCACTCCCTCAGCACTGACCCTCCGACAGTGCCCACGCCCTCAGCACTGACCCTCCGACAGTGCCCACGCCCTCAGCACTGACCCTCCGACAGTGCGGCGCTCCGACAGTGCCCACGCCCTCAGCACTGACCCTCTGACAGTGCGGCACTTCCTCAGCACTGACCCTCTGACAGTGCGGCACTCCCTCAACACTGACCCTCTGACAGTGCGGCACTCCCTCAGCACTGACCCTCCGACAGTGCGGCGCTCCCTCAGCACTGACCCTCTGACAGTGCCCACTCCCTCAGCACTGACCGTCTGACAATGCCCACTCCCTCAGCACTGACCCTCCGACAGTGCCCACTCCCTCAGCACTGACCCTCTGACAATGCCCACTCCCTCAGCACTGACCCTCTGACAGTGCGGCACTTCCTCAGCACTGACCCTCTGACAGTGCGGCACTCCCTCAGCACTGACCCTCCGACAGTGCGGCGCTCCCTCAGCACTGACCCTCTGACAGTGCCCACTCCCTCAGCACTGACCGTCTGACAATGCCCACTCCCTAAGCACTGACCCTCCGACAGTGCCCAGTCCCTCAGCACTGACCCTCTGACAATGCCCACTCCCTCAGCACTGACCCTCCGACAGTGCCCACTCCCTCAGCACTGACCCTCTGACAGTGCCCACTCCCTCAGCACTGACCCTCTGACAGTGCCCACTCCCTCAGCACTGATCCTCCGACAGTGCGGCGCTCCCTCAGCACTGACCTTCCGACAGTGCGGCGCTCCATCAGCACTGACCCTCCGACAGTGCGGCACTCCCTCAGCACTGACCCTCCGACAGTGTCCACTCCCTCAGCACTGACCCTCCGACAGTGCCTAGTCCCTCAGCACTGACCCTCTGACAGTGCGGCACTCCCTCAGCACTGACCCTCCGACAGTGCCCACTCCCTCAGCACTGACCCTCCGACAGTGCCCACTCCCTCAGCACTGACCCTCCGACAGTGCGGCACTCCCTCAGCACTGACCCTCCGACAGTGCGGCCCTCCCTCAGCACTGACCCTCCGACAGTGCGGCCCTCCCTCAGCACTGACCCTCCGACAGTGCGGCACTCCCTCAGCACTGACCCTCCGACACTGCCCACTCCCTCAGCACTGACCCTCCGACAGTGTCCACTCCCTCAGCACTGACCCTCTGACAGTGCCCACTCCCTCAGCACTGACCCTCCGACAATGCTCACACCCTCAGCACTGACCCTCCGAGAGTGCGGCGCTCCCTCAGCACTGACCCTCCGACAGTGCGGCGCTCCCTCAGCACTGACCCTCCGACAGTGCCCACTCCCTCAGCACTGACCCTCCGACAGTGCGGCGCTCCCTCAGCACTGACCCTCCGACAGTGCGGCGCTCCCTCAGCACTGACCCTCCGACAGTGCGGCGCTCCCTCAGCACTGACCCTCCGACAGTGCGGCGCTCCCTCAGGACTGACCCTCTGACAGTGCCCACTCCCTCAGCACTGACCCTCTGACAGTGCCCACTCCCACAGCACTGACCCTCCAACAGTGCGGCGCTCCCTCAGCACTGACCCTCTGACAGTGCCCACTCCCTCAGCCCTGACCCTCCGACAGTGCCCACTGCCTCAGCACTGACCCTCTGACAGTGCCCACTCCCTCAGCACTGACCCTCCAACAGTGCGGCGCTCCCTCAGCACTGACCCTCCGACAATGCTCACACCCTCAGCACAGACCCACCGACAGTGCGGCTCTCCCTCAGCACTGACCCTCCGACTGTGCCCACTCCCTCAGCACTGACCATCCGACAGTGTGGCGCTCCCTCAGCACTGACCCTCCGACAGTGCCCACTCCCTCAGCACTGACCATACGACAGTGCCCACTCCCTCAGCACTGACCCTCCGACAGTGGTCACTCCCTCAGCACTGACCATCCGACAGTGCGGCGCTCCCTCAGCACTGTCCCTCCGACAGTGCGGCGCTCCCTCAGCACTGACCCTCCGACAGTGCCCTCTCCCTCAGCACTGACCCTCCGACAGTGCCCACTCCCACAGCACTGACCCTCCGACAGTGCCCACTCCCTCAGCACTGACCCTCCGACAGTGCGTCAATCCCTCAGCACTGACCCTCCGACAGTGCCCACTCCCACAGCACTGACCCTCCGACAGTGCCCACTCCCACAGCACTGACCCTCCGACAGTGCCCACTCCCTCAGCACTGAACCTCCGACAGTGCCCACTCCCACAGCACTGACCCTCCGACAGTGCCCACTCCCTCACCACTGACCATCCGACAGTGTGGCGATCCCTCAGCACTGACCCTCCGACAGTGCCCACTCCCTCAACACTGACCCTCCGACAGTGCTCACTCCCTCAGCACTGACTATCCGACAGTGCTGCACTCCCTCAGGACTGACCCTCCGAGAGTGCGGAACTCCCTCAGCACTGACCCTCCGAGAGTGCGGCACTCCCACAGCACTGACCCTCCGACAGTGCGGCACTCCCACAGCACTGACCCTCCGACAGTGCGGCACTCCCTCAGCACTGACCCTCCGACAGTGCGGCACTCCCACAGCACTGACCCTCCGACAGTGCGGCACTCCCTCAGCACTGACCCTCGGACACTGCGGAACTCCCTCAGCACTGACCCTCTGGCAGTGCCCACTCCATCTGCACTGACCCTCCAACTGTACGGCACTCCCTCAGCACTTACCCTCTGACAGTACCCACTCCCTCAGCACTGCCCCTCCGACAGTGCCCACTCCCTCAGCACTGACCCTCCAACTGTACGGCACTCCCTCAGCACTTACCCTCTGACAGTGCCCACTCCCTCAGCACTGACCCTCCGACAGTGCCCACTCCCTCAGCACTGACCCTCCGACAGTGCCCACTCCCTCAGCACTGACCCTCCGACAGTGCCCACTCCCTCAGCACTGACCCTCCAACTGTACGGCACTCCCTCAGCACTTACCCTCTGACAGTGCCCACTCCCTCAGCACTGACCCTCCGACAGTGCCCACTCCCTCAGCACTTACCCTCCGACAGTGCCCACTCCCTCAGCACTGACCCTCCGACAGTGCCCACTCCCTCAGCACTGACCCTCTGACAGTGCCCACTCCCTCAGCACTGACCCTCTGACAGTGGCCACTCCCTCAGCACTGACCATACGACAGTGCCCACTCCCTCAGCACTGACCCTCCGACAGTGCCCACTCCCTCAGCACTGACCCTCCGACAGTGCGTCAATTCCTCAGCACTGACCCTCCGACAGTGCCCACTCCCACAGCACTGACCCTCCGACAGTGCCCACTCCCTCAGCACTGACCCTCCAACTGTACGGCACTCCCTCAGCACTTACCCTCTGACAGTGCCCACTCCCTCAGCACTGACCCTCCGACAGTGCCCACTCCCTCAGCACTGACCCTCCGACAGTGCCCACTCCCTCAGCACTGACTCTCCAACAGTGCCCACTCCGTCAGCACTGACCCTCCGACAGTGCCCACTCCCTCAGCACTGACCCTCCGACAGTGCGGCACTCCCTCAGCACTGACCCTCCGACAGTGCGGCACTCCCTCAGCACTGACCCTCCGACACTGCCCACTCCCTCAGCACTGACCCTCCGACAGTGCGGCACTCCCTCAGCACTGACCCTCTGACAGTGCCCACTCCCTCAGCACTGACCCTCCGAGAGTGCGGCGCTCCCTCAGCACTGACCCTCTGACAGTGCCCACTCCCTCAGCACTGACCCTCCGACAATGCTCACACCCTCAGCACTGACCCTCCGAGAGTGCGGCGCTCCCTCAGCACTGACCCTCCGACAGTGCGGCGCTCCCTCAGCACTGACCCTCCGACAGTGCCCACTCCCTCAGCACTGACCCTCCGACAGTGCGGCGCTCCCTCAGCACTGACCCTCCGACAGTGCGGCGCTCCCTCAGCACTGACCCTCCGACAGTGCGGCGCTCCCTCAGGACTGACCCTCTGACAGTGCCCACTCCCTCAGCACTGACCCTCTGACAGTGCCCACTCCCACAGCACTGACCTTCCAACAGTGCGGCGCTCCCTCAGCACTGACCCTCTGACAGTGCCCACTCCCTCAGCCCTGACCCTCCGACAGTGCCCACTGCCTCAGCACTGACCCTCTGACAGTGCCCACTCCCTCAGCACTGACCCTCCAACAGTGCGGCGCTCCCTCAGCACTGACCCTCCAACAATGCTCACACCCTCAGCACAGACCCTCCGACAGTGCGGCTCTCCCTCAGCACTGACCCTCCGACTGTGCCCACTCCCTCAGCACTGACCATCCGACAGTGTGGCGCTCCCTCAGCACTGACCCTCCGACTGTGCCCACTCCCTCAGCACTGACCCTCCGACAGTGTCTACTCCCTCAGCACTGACCATCCGACAGTGCCCACTCCCTCAACACTGACCATACGACAGTGCCCACTCCCTCAGCACTGACCCTCCGACAGTGCCCACTCCCTCAGCACTGACCATCTGACAGCGCGGCGCTCCATCAGCACTGACCCTCCGACAGTGCCCACTCCCTCAGCACTGACCCTCTGACAGTGCCCACTCCCTCAGCACTGACCCTCTGACAGTGGCCACTCCCTCAGCACTGACCATACGACAGTGCCCACTCCCTCAGCACTGACCCTCCGACAGTGCCCACTCCCTCAGCACTGACCCTCCGACAGTGCGTCAATCCCTCAGCACTGACCCTCCGACAGTGCCCACTCCCACAGCACTGACCCTCCGACAGTGCCCACTCCCACAGCACTGACCCTCCGACAGTGCCCACTCCCTCAGCACTGAACCTCCGACAGTGCCCACTCCCACAGCACTGACCCTCCGACATTGCCCACTCCCTCACCACTGACCATCCGACAGTGTGGCGCTCCCTCAGCACTGACCCTCCGACAGTGCCCACTCCCTCAACACTGACCCTCCGACAGTGCTCACTCCCTCAGCACTGACTATCCGACAGTGCTGCACTCCCTCAGGACTGACCCTCCGAGAGTGCGGAACTCCCTCAGCACTGACCCTCCGACAGTGCCCACTCCCACAGCACTGACCCTCCGACATTGCCCACTCCCTCACCACTGACCATCCGACAGTGTGGCGCTCCCTCAGCACTGACCCTCCGACAGTGCCCACTCCCTCAACACTGACCCTCCGACAGTGCTCACTCCCTCAGCACTGACTATCCGACAGTGCTGCACTCCCTCAGGACTGACCCTCCGAGAGTGCGGAACTCCCTCAGCACTGACCCTCCGACAGTGCGGCACTCCCACAGCACTGACCCTCCGACAGTGCGGCACTCCCTCAGCACTGACCCTCCGACAGTGCGGCACTCCCACAGCACTGACCCTCCGACAGTGCGGCACTCCCTCAGCACTGACCCTCGGACACTGCGGAACTCCCTCAGCACTGACCCTCTGGCAGTGCCCACTCCATCTGCACTGACCCTCCAACTGTACGGCACTCCCTCAGCACTTACCCTCTGACAGTGCCCACTCCCTCAGCACTGCCCCTCCGACAGTGCCCACTCCCTCAGCACTGACCCTCCAACTGTACGGCACTCCCTCAGCACTTACCCTCTGACAGTGCCCACTCCCTCAGCACTGACCCTCCGACAGTGCCCACTCCCTCAGCACTGACTCTCTGACAGTGCGGCACTCCCTCAGCACTGACCCTCCGACAGTGCCCACTCCCTCAGCACTGACCCTCCGACAGTGCCCACGCCCTCAGCACTGACCCTCCGACAGTGCCCACTCCCTCCGCACTGACCCTCCGACAGTGCCCGCTCCCTCAGCACTGGCCCTCCGACAGTGCGGCACTCCCTCAGCACTGACCCTCCGACAGTGCCCACGCCCTCAGCACTGACCCTCCGACAGTGCGGCACTCCCTCAGCACTGACCCTCCGACAGTGCCCACGCCCTCAGCACTGACCCTCCGACAGTGCGGCACTCCCTCAGCACTGACCCTCCGACAGTGCGGCACTCCCTCAGCACTGACCCTCCGACATTGCGGCACTCCCTCAGCACTGACCCTCCGACAGTGCGGCACTCCCTCAGCACTGACCCTCCGACAGTGCCCACGCCCTCAGCACTGACCCTCCGACAGTGCCCACGCCCTCAGCACTGACCCTCCGACAGTGCGGCGCTCCGACAGTGCCCACGCCCTCAGCACTGACCCTCTGACAGTGCGGCACTTCCTCAGCACTGACCCTCTGACAGTGCGGCACTCCCTCAGCACTGACCCTCCGACAGTGCGGCGCTCCCTCAGCACTGACCCTCTGACAGTGCCCACTCCCTCAGCACTGACCGTCTGACAATGCCCACTCCCTCAGCACTGACCCTCTCCGACAGTGCCCAGTCCCTCAGCACTGACCCTCTGACAATGCCCACTCCCTCAGCACTGACCCTCCGACAGTGCCCACTCCCTCAGCACTGACCCTCTGACAGTGCCCACTCCCTCAGCACTGACCCTCTGACAGTGCCCACTCCCTCAGCACTGATCCTCCGACAGTGCGGCGCTCCCTCAGCACTGACCTTCCGACAGTGCGGCGCTCCATCAGCACTGACCCTCCGACAGTGCGGCACTCCCTCAGCACTGACCCTCCGACAGTGTCCACTCCCTCAGCACTGACCCTCCGACAGTGCCTAGTCCCTCAGCACTGACCCTCCGACAGTGCGGCACTCCCTCAGCACTGACCCTCCGACAGTGCCCACTCCCTCAGCACTGACCCTCCGACAGTGCCCACTCCCTCAGCACTGACCCTCCGACAGTGCGGCACTCCCTCAGCACTGACCCTCCGACAGTGCGGCCCTCCCTCAGCACTGACCCTCCGACAGTGCGGCCCTCCCTCAGCACTGACCCTCCGACAGTGCGGCACTCCCTCAGCACTGACCCTCCGACACTGCCCACTCCCTCAGCACTGACCCTCCGACAGTGTCCACTCCCTCAGCACTGACCCTCTGACAGTGCCCACTCCCTCAGCACTGACCCTCCGACAATGCTCACACCCTCAGCACTGACCCTCCGAGAGTGCGGCGCTCCCTCAGCACTGACCCTCCGACAGTGCGGCGCTCCCTCAGCACTGACCCTCCGACAGTGCCCACTCCCTCAGCACTGACCCTCCGACAGTGCGGCGCTCCCTCAGCACTGACCCTCCGACAGTGCGGCGCTCCCTCAGCACTGACCCTCCGACAGTGCGGCGCTCCCTCAGCACTGACCCTCCGACAGTGCGGCGCTCCCTCAGGACTGACCCTCTGACAGTGCCCACTCCCTCAGCACTGACCCTCTGACAGTGCCCACTCCCACAGCACTGACCCTCCAACAGTGCGGCGCTCCCTCAGCACTGACCCTCTGACAGTGCCCACTCCCTCAGCCCTGACCCTCCGACAGTGCCCACTGCCTCAGCACTGACCCTCTGACAGTGCCCACTCCCTCAGCACTGACCCTCCAACAGTGCGGCGCTCCCTCAGCACTGACCCTCCGACAATGCTCACACCCTCAGCACAGACCCACCAACAGTGCGGCTCTCCCTCAGCACTGACCCTCCGACTGTGCCCACTCCCTCAGCACTGACCATCCGACAGTGTGGCGCTCCCTCAGCACTGACCGTCCGACAGTGCCCACTCCCTCAGCACTGACCATACGACAGTGCCCACTCCCTCAGCACTGACCCTCCGACAGTGGTCACTCCCTCAGCACTGACCATCCGACAGTGCGGCGCTCCCTCAGCACTGACCCTCCGACAGTGCGGCGCTCCCTCAGGACTGACCCTCTGACAGTGCCCACTCCCTCAGCACTGACCCTCTGAGAGTGCCCACTCCCACAGCACTGACCTTCCAACAGTGCGGCGCTCCCTCAGCACTGACCCTCTGACAGTGCCCACTCCCTCAGCCCTGACCCTCCGACAGTGCCCACTGCCTCAGCACTGACCCTCTGACAGTGCCCACTCCCTCAGCACTGACCCTCCAACAGTGCGGCGCTCCCTCAGCACTGACCCTCCAACAATGCTCACACCCTCAGCACAGACCCTCCGACAGTGCGGCTCTCCCTCAGCACTGACCCTCCGACTGTGCCCACTCCCTCAGCACTGACCATCCGACAGTGTGGCGCTCCCTCAGCACTGACCCTCCGACTGTGCCCACTCCCTCAGCACTGACCCTCCGACAGTGTCTACTCCCTCAGCACTGACCATCCGACAGTGCCCACTCCCTCAACACTGACCATACGACAGTGCCCACTCCCTCAGCACTGACCCTCCGACAGTGCCCACTCCCTCAGCACTGACCATCTGACAGTGCGGCGCTCCATCAGCACTGACCCTCCGACAGTGCCCACTCCCTCAGCACTGACCCTCTGACAGTGCCCACTCCCTCAGCACTGACCCTCTGACAGTGGCCACTCCCTCAGCACTGACCATACGACAGTGCCCACTCCCTCAGCACTGACCCTCCGACAGTGCCCACTCCCTCAGCACTGACCCTCCGACAGTGCGTCAATCCCTCAGCACTGACCCTCCGACAGTGCCCACTCCCACAGCACTGACCCTCCGACAGTGCCCACTCCCACAGCACTGACCCTCCGACAGTGCCCACTCCCTCAACACTGACCCTCCGACAGTGTGGCGCTCCCTCAGCACTGACCATCCGACAGTGTGGCGCTCCCTCAGCACTGACCCTCCGACAGTGCCCACTCCCTCAACACTGACCCTCCGACAGTGCTCACTCCCTCAGCACTGACTATCCGACAGTGCTGCACTCCCTCAGGACTGACCCTCCGAGAGTGCGGAACTCCCTCAGCACTGACCCTCCGACAGTGCCCACTCCCACAGCACTGACCCTCCGACATTGCCCACTCCCTCACCACTGACCATCCGACAGTGTGGCGCTCCCTCAGCACTGACCCTCCGACAGTGCCCACTCCCTCAACACTGACCCTCCGACAGTGCTCACTCCCTCAGCACTGACTATCCGACAGTGCTGCACTCCCTCAGGACTGACCCTCCGAGAGTGCGGAACTCCCTCAGCACTGACCCTCCGACAGTGCGGCACTCCCACAGCACTGACCCTCCGACAGTGCGGCACTCCCTCAGCACTGACCCTCCGACAGTGCGGCACTCCCACAGCACTGACCCTCCGACAGTGCGGCACTCCCTCAGCACTGACCCTCGGACACTGCGGAACTCCCTCAGCACTGACCCTCTGGCAGTGCCCACTCCATCTGCACTGACCCTCCAACTGTACGGCACTCCCTCAGCACTTACCCTCTGACAGTGCCCACTCCCTCAGCACTGCCCCTCCGACAGTGCCCACTCCCTCAGCACTGACCCTCCAACTGTACGGCACTCCCTCAGCACTTACCCTCTGACAGTGCCCACTCCCTCAGCACTGACCCTCCGACAGTGCCCACTCCCTCAGCACTGACTCTCTGACAGTGCGGCACTCCCTCAGCACTGACCCTCCGACAGTGCCCACTCCCTCAGCACTGACCCTCCGACAGTGCCCACGCCCTCAGCACTGACCCTCCGACAGTGCCCACTCCCTCCGCACTGACCCTCCGACAGTGCCCGCTCCCTCAGCACTGGCCCTCCGACAGTGCGGCACTCCCTCAGCACTGACCCTCCGACAGTGCCCACGCCCTCAGCACTGACCCTCCGACAGTGCGGCACTCCCTCAGCACTGACCCTCCGACAGTGCCCACGCCCTCAGCACTGACCCTCCGACAGTGCGGCACTCCCTCAGCACTGACCCTCCGACAGTGCGGCACTCCCTCAGCACTGACCCTCCGACATTGCGGCACTCCCTCAGCACTGACCCTCCGACAGTGCGGCACTCCCTCAGCACTGACCCTCCGACAGTGCCCACGCCCTCAGCACTGACCCTCCGACAGTGCCCACGCCCTCAGCACTGACCCTCCGACAGTGCGGCGCTCCGACAGTGCCCACGCCCTCAGCACTGACCCTCCGACAGTGCGGCACTCCCTCAGCACTGACCCTCCGACAGTGCGGCACTCCCTCAGCACTGACCCTCCGACAGTGTCCACTCCCTCAGCACTGACCCTCCGACAGTGCCTAGTCCCTCAGCACTGACCCTCCGACAGTGCGGCACTCCCTCAGCACTGACCCTCCGACAGTGCCCACTCCCTCAGCACTGACCCTCCGACAGTGCCCACTCCCTCAGCACTGACCCTCCGACAGTGCGGCGCTCCCTCAGCACTGACCCTCTGACAGTGCCCACTCCCTCAGCACTGACCGTCTGACAATGCCCACTCCCTCAGCACTGACCCTCTCCGACAGTGCCCAGTCCCTCAGCACTGACCCTCTGACAATGCCCACTCCCTCAGCACTGACCCTCCGACAGTGCCCACTCCCTCAGCACTGACCCTCTGACAGTGCCCACTCCCTCAGCACTGACCCTCTGACAGTGCCCACTCCCTCAGCACTGATCCTCCGACAGTGCGGCGCTCCCTCAGCACTGACCTTCCGACAGTGCGGCGCTCCATCAGCACTGACCCTCCGACAGTGCGGCACTCCCTCAGCACTGACCCTCCGACAGTGTCCACTCCCTCAGCACTGACCCTCCGACAGTGCCTAGTCCCTCAGCACTGACCCTCCGACAGTGCGGCACTCCCTCAGCACTGACCCTCCGACAGTGCCCACTCCCTCAGCACTGACCCTCCGACAGTGCCCACTCCCTCAGCACTGACCCTCCGACAGTGCGGCACTCCCTCAGCACTGACCCTCCGACAGTGCGGCCCTCCCTCAGCACTGACCCTCCGACAGTGCGGCCCTCCCTCAGCACTGACCATCCGACAGTGCGGCACTCCCTCAGCACTGACCCTCCGACACTGCCCACTCCCTCAGCACTGACCCTCCGACAGTGTCCACTCCCTCAGCACTGACCCTCTGACAGTGCCCACTCCCTCAGCACTGACCCTCCGACAATGCTCACACCCTCAGCACTGACCCTCCGAGAGTGCGGCGCTCCCTCAGCACTGACCCTCCGACAGTGCGGCGCTCCCTCAGCACTGACCCTCCGACAGTGCCCACTCCCTCAGCACTGACCCTCCGACAGTGCGGCGCTCCCTCAGCACTGACCCTCCGACAGTGCGGCGCTCCCTCAGCACTGACCCTCCGACAGTGCGGCGCTCCCTCAGCACTGACCCTCCGACAGTGCGGCGCTCCCTCAGGACTGACCCTCTGACAGTGCCCACTCCCTCAGCACTGACCCTCTGACAGTGCCCACTCCCACAGCACTGACCCTCCAACAGTGCGGCGCTCCCTCAGCACTGACCCTCTGACAGTGCCCACTCCCTCAGCCCTGACCCTCCGACAGTGCCCACTGCCTCAGCACTGACCCTCTGACAGTGCCCACTCCCTCAGCACTGACCCTCCAACAGTGCGGCGCTCCCTCAGCACTGACCCTCCGACAATGCTCACACCCTCAGCACAGACCCACCGACAGTGCGGCTCTCCCTCAGCACTGACCCTCCGACTGTGCCCACTCCCTCAGCACTGACCATCCGACAGTGTGGCGCTCCCTCAGCACTGACCGTCCGACAGTGCCCACTCCCTCAGCACTGACCATACGACAGTGCCCACTCCCTCAGCACTGACCCTCCGACAGTGGTCACTCCCTCAGCACTGACCATCCGACAGTGCGGCGCTCCCTCAGCACTGTCCCTCCGACAGTGCGGCGCTCCCTCAGCACTGACCCTCCGACAGTGCCCTCTCCCTCAGCACTGACCCTCCGACAGTGCCCACTCCCACAGCACTGACCCTCCGACAGTGCCCACTCCCTCAGCACTGACCCTCCGACAGTGCGTCAATCCCTCAGCACTGACCCTCCGACAGTGCCCACTCCCACAGCACTGACCCTCCGACAGTGCCCACTCCCACAGCACTGACCCTCCGACAGTGCCCACTCCCTCAGCACTGAACCTCCGACAGTGCCCACTCCCACAGCACAGACCCACCGACAGTGCGGCTCTCCCTCAGCACTGACCCTCCGACAGTGCCCACTCCCTCACCACTGACCATCCGACAGTGTGGCGATCCCTCAGCACTGACCCTCCGACAGTGCCCACTCCCTCAACACTGACCCTCCGACAGTGCTCACTCCCTCAGCACTGACTATCCGACAGTGCTGCACTCCCTCAGGACTGACCCTCCGACAGTGCGGAACTCCCTCAGCACTGACCCTCCGACAGTGCCCACTCCCTCAGCCCTGACCCTCCGACAGTGCCCACTCCCTCAGCACTGACCCTCCAACAGTGCGGCGCTCCCCCAGCACTGACCCTCCAACAATGCTCACACCCTCAGCACAGACCCTCCAACAGTGCGGCTCTCCCTCAGCACTGACCCTCCGACTGTGCCCACTCCCTCAGCACTGACCATCCGACAGTGTGGCGCTCCCTCAGCACTGACCCTCCGACTGTGCCCACTCCCTCAGCACTGACCCTCTGACAGTGTCTACTCCCTCAGCACTGACCATCCGACAGTGCCCACTCCCTCAGCACTGACCATACGACAGTGCCCACTCCCTCAGCACTGACCCTCCGACAGTGGTCACTCCCTCAGCACTGACCATCCGACAGTGCGGCGCTCCCTCAGCACTGTCCCTCCGACAGTGCGGCGCTCCCTCAGCACTGACCCTCCGACAGTGCCCTCTCCCTCAGCACTGACCCTCCGACAGTGCCCACTCCCTCAGCACTGACCCTCCGACAGTGCTGCAATCCCTCAGCACTGACCCTCCGACAGTGTGGCACTCCCTCAGCACTGACCCTCCGACAGTGGTCACTCCCTCAGCACTGACCATCCGACAGTGCGGCGCTCCCTCAGCACTGTCCCTCCGACAGTGCGGCGCTCCCTCAGCACTGACCCTCCGACAGTGCCCTCTCCCTCAGCACTGACCCTCCGACAGTGCCCACTCCCACAGCACTGACCCTCCGACAGTGCCCACTCCCTCAGCACTGACCCTCCGACAGTGCGTCAATCCCTCAGCACTGACCCTCCGACTGTGCCCACTCCCTCACCACTGACCATCCGACAGTGCTGCACTCCCTCAGCACTGACCCTCCGACAGTGCGTCAATCCCTCAGCACTGACCCTCCGACTGTGCTCACTCCCTCAGCACTGACTATCCGACAGTGCTGCACTCCCTCAGGACTGACCCTCCGACAGTGCGGCACTCCCTCAGCACTGACCCTCCGACAGTGCGGCACTCCCACAGCACTGACCCTCCGACAGTGCGGCACTCCCTCAGCACTGACCCTCGGACACTGCGGAACTCCCTCAGCACTGACCCTCTGGCAGTGCCCACTCCATCTGCACTGACCCTCCAACAGTGCAGCGCGCCCTCCACAATGACCCGCCGACAGTGCGGCACTCCCTCAGCACTGACCCTCCGACAGTGCCCACGCCCTCAGCACTGACCCTCCGATACCGCCCACTCCCTCAGCACTGACCCTCTGACAGTGCCCACACCCTCAGCACTGACCCTCCGACCGTGCGGCACTCCCTCATCACTGACCCTCCGACAGTGCCCGCTCCCTCAGCACTGACCATCTGACAGTGCGGCACTTCCTCAGCACTGACCCTCCGACAGTGCGGCACTCCCTCAGCACTGACCCTCCGACAGTGCCCACTCCCTCAGCACTGACCCTCCGACAATGCGGCGCTCCCTCAGCAGTGACCCTCCGACAGTGCGGCACTTCCTCAGCACTGACCCTCCGACAGTGTGGCACTTCCTCAGCACTCACCCTCCGACAGTGTCCACTCCCTCAGCACTGACCCTCCGACAATGCGGCGCTCCCTCAGCACTGACCCTCCGACAGTGCCCACTCCCTCAGCACTGACCCTCCGACAGTGCCCACTCCCTCAGCACTGACCCTCCGACAGTGCCCACACCCTCAGCACTGACCCTCCGACAGTGCCCACACCGTCAGCACTGACCCTCCGACCGTGCGGCACTCCCTCATCACTGACCCTCCGACAGTGCCCGCTCCCTCAGCACTGACCATCTGACAGTGCGGCACTTCCTCAGCACTGACCCTCCGACAGTGTCCACTCCCTCAGCACTGACCCTCCGACAATGCGGCGCTCCCTCAGCACTGACCCTCCGACAGTGCCCACTCCCTCAGCACTGACCATCCGACAGTGCCCACTCCCTCAGCACTGACCCTCCGACAGTGCCCACTCCCTCAGCACTGACCCTCCGACAGTGCCCGCTCCCTCAGCACTGACCCTCCGACAGTGCCCGCTCCCTCAGCACTGACCCTCCGACTGTGCCCACACCCTCAGCACTGACCCTCCGACCGTGCGGCACTCCCTCATCACTGACCCTCCGACAGTGCCCGCTCCCTCAGCACTGACCATCTGACAGTGCGGCACTTCCTCAGCACTGACCCTCCGACAGTGTCCACTCCCTCAGCACTGACCCTCCGACAATGCGGCGCTTTCTCAGCACTGACCCTCCGACAGTGCGGCACTCCCACAGCACTGACCCTCCGACAGTGCGGCACTCCCTCAGCACTGACCCTCGGACACTGCGGAACTCCCTCAGCACTGACCCTCTGGCAGTGCCCACTCCATCTGCACTGACCCTCCAACAGTGCAGCGCGCCCTCCACAATGACCCGCCGACAGTGCGGCACTCCCTCAGCACTGACCCTCCGACAGTGCCCACGCCCTCAGCACTGACCCTCCGATACCGCCCACTCCCTCAGCACTGACCCTCTGACAGTGCCCACACCCTCAGCACTGACCCTCCGACCGTGCGGCACTCCCTCATCACTGACCCTCCGACAGTGTCCGCTCCCTCAGCACTGACCATCTGACAGTGCGGCACTTCCTCAGCACTGACCCTCCGACAGTGCGGCACTCCCTCAGCACTGACCCTCCGACAGTGCCCACTCCCTCAGCACTGACCCTCCGACAATGCGGCGCTCCCTTAGCACTTACCCTCCGACAGTGCCCACTCCCTCAGCACTGACCATCCGACAGTGCCCACTCCCTCAGCACTGACCCTGCGACAGTGCCCACTCCCTCAGCACTGACCCTCCGACACCGCCCACTCCCTCAGCACTGACCCTCTGACAGTGCCCACGCCCTCAGCACTGACCCTCCGAGAGTGCGGCACTCCCTCATCACTGACCCTCCGACAGTGCCCGCTCCCTCAGCACTGACCATCTGACCGCGCGGCACTCCCTCAGCAGTGACCCTCCGACAGTGCGGCACTTCCTCAGCACTGACCCTCCGACAGTGTGGCACTTCCTCAGCACTGACCCTCCGACAGTGTCCACTCCCTCAGCACTGACCCTCCGACAATGCGGCGCTCCCTCAGCACTGACCCTCCGACAATGCGGCGCTCCCTCAGCACTGACCCTCCGACAGTGCCCACTCCCTCAGCACTGACCATCCGACAGTGCCCACTCCCTCAGCACTGACCCTCCGACAGTGCCCACTCCCTCAGCACTGACCCTCCGACAGTGCCCGCTCCCTCAGCACTGACCCTCCGACTGTGCCCACACCCTCAGCACTGACCCTCCGACCGTGCGGCACTCCCTCATCACTGACCCTCCGACAGTGCCCGCTCCCTCAGCACTGACGATCTGACAGTGCGGCACTTCCTCAGCACTGACCCTCTGACAGTGTCCACTCCCTCAGCACTGACCCTCCGACAATGCGGCGCTCCCTCAGCACTGACCCTCCGACAGTGCCCTCTCCCTCAGCACTGACCCTCCGACTGTGCCCACTCCCTCAGCACTGACCATCCGACAGTGTGGCGCTCCCTCAGCACTGACCCTCCGACTGTGCCCACTCCCTCAGCACTGACCCTCCGACAGTGTCTACTCCCTCAGCACTGACCATCCGACAGTGCCCACTCCCTCAACACTGACCATACGACAGTGCCCACTCCCTCAGCACTGACCCTCCGACAGTGTCCACTCCCTCAGCACTGACCCTCCGACAATGCGGCGCTCCCTCAGCACTGACCCTCCGACAGTGCCCACTCCCTCAGCACTGACCCTCCGACAGTGCCCACTCCCTCAGCACTGACCCTCCGACAGTGCCCGCTTCCTCAGCACTGACCCTCCGACAGTGCCCACTCCCTCAGCACTGACCCTCTGACAGTGCCCACACCCTCAGCACTGACCCTCCGACCGTGCGGCACTCCCTCATCACTGACCCTCCGACAGTGCCCGCTCCCTCAGCACTGACCATCTGACAGTGCGGCACTTCCTCAGCACTGACCCTCCGACAGTGCGGCACTTCCTCAGCACTGACCCTCCGACAGTGTCCACTCCCTCAGCACTGACCCTCCGACAATGCGGCGCTCCCTCAGCACTGACCCTCCGACAGTGCCCACTCCCTCAGCACTGACCATCCGACAGTGCCCACTCCCTCAGCACTGACCCTCCGACAGTGCCCACTCCCTCAGCACTGACCCTCCGACAGTGCCCACACCCTCAGCACTGACCCTCCGACAGTGCCCACACCCTCAGCACTGACCCTCCGACCGTGCGGCACTCCCTCAGCACTGACCCTCCAACAGTGCAGCACTCCCTCAGCACTGACCCTCCGACAGTGCCCGCTCCCTCAGCACTGACCTTCTGACAGTGCGGCACTTCCTCAGCACTGACCCTCCGACAGTGTCCACTCCCTCAGCACTGACCCTCCGACAATGCGGCGCTCCCTCAGCACTGACCCTCTGACAGTGCCCACTCCCTCAGCACTGACCATCCGACAGTGTCCACTCCCTCAGCACTGACCCTCCGACAATGCGGCGCTCCCTCAGCACTGACCCTCCGACAGTGCCCACTCCCTCAGCACTGACCATCCGACAGTGCCCACTCCCTCAGCACTGACCCTCCGACAGTGCCCACACCCTCAGCACTGACCCTCCGACAGTGCCCACACCCTCAGCACTGACCCTCCGACCGTGCGGCACTCCCTCATCACTGACCCTCCGACAGTGCCCGCTCCCTCAGCACTGACCATCTGACAGTGCGGCACTTCCTCAGCACTGACCCTCCGACAGTGTCCACTCCCTCAGCACTGACCCTCCGACAATGCGGCGCTCCCTCAGCACTGACCCTCCGACAGTGCCCACTCCCTCAGCACTGACCATCCGACAGTGCCCACTCCCTCAGCACTGACCCTGCGACAGTGCCCACTCCCTCAGCACTGACCCTCCGACAGTGCCCGCTCCCTCAGCACTGACCCTCCGACAGTGCCCACACCCTCAGCACTGACCCTCCGACCGTGCGGCACTCCCTCATCACTGACCCTCCGACAGTGCCCGCTCCCTCAGCACTGACCATCTGACACTGCGGCACTTCCTCAGCACTGACCCTCCGACAGTGCGGCACTTCCTCAGCACTGACCCTCCGACAGTGTCCACTCCCTCAGCACTGACCTTCCGACAATGCGGCGCTCCCTCAGCACTGACCCTCCGACAGTGTCCTCTCCCTCAGCACTGACCCTGCGACAGTGCCCACTCCCTCAGCACTGACCCTGCGACAGTGCCCACTCCCTCAGCACTGACCCTCCGACAGTGCCCGCTCCCTCAGCACTGACCCTCCGACAGTGCCCACTCCCTCAGCACTGACCATCCAACAGTGCCCACTCCCTCAGCACTGACCCTCCGACAGTGCCCGCTCCCTCAGCACTGACCCTCCGACAGTGCCCACTCCCTCAGTACTGACCATCCGCTCCAGACACTCCCCCTCAGACACTCCCCCCCAGACACTCCCCCCCAGACACTCCCCCCCAGACACTCCCCCCCAGACACTCCCCCCCAGACACTCCCCTCCAGACACTCCCCTCCAGACACTCCCCTCCAGACACCCCCCTCCAGACCCTCCCCTCCAGACCCTCCCCTCCAGACCCTCCCCTCCAGACCCTCCCCTCCAGACCCTCCCCTCCAGACCCTCCCCTCCAGACCCTCCCCTCCAGACTCTCCCCTCCAGACTCTCCCCTCCAGACTCTCCCCTCCAGACTCTCCCCTCCAGACTCTCCCCTCCAGACACTCCCCTCCAGACACTCCCCTCCAGACACTCCCCTCCAGACACCCCCCTCCAGACACTCCCCTCCAGACACCCCCTTCCAGACACCCCCTTCCAGACACCCCCCTCCAGACACCCCCCTCCAGACACCCCCCTCCAGACACCCCCCTCCAGACACCCCCCTCCAGACACCCCCCTCCAGACACCCCCCTCCAGACACCCCCCTCCAGACACCCCCCTCCAGACACCCCCCTCCAGACACCCCCCTCCAGACACCCCCCTCCAGACACCCCCCTCCAGACACCCCCCTCCAGACACCCCCCTCCAGACACCCCCCTCCAGACACCCCCCTCCAGACACTCCCCTCCAGACTCTCCCCTCCAGACTCTCCCCTCCAGACTCTCCCCTCCAGACTCTCCCCTCCAGACTCTCCCCTCCAGACTCTCCCCTCCAGACTCTCCCCTCCAGACTCTCCCCTCCAGACTCTCCCCTCCAGACTCTCCCCTCCAGACTCTCCCCTCCAGACTCTCCCCTCCAGACTCTCCCCTCCAGACTCCCCCCTCCAGACTCCCCCCTCCAGACTCCCCCCTCCAGACTCCCCCCTCCAGACTCCCCCCTCCAGACTCCCCCCTCCAGACTCCCCCCTCCAGACTCCCCCCTCCAGACTCCCCCCTCCAGACTCCCCCCTCCAGACTCCCCCCTCCAGACACCCCCCTCCAGACACCCCCCTCCAGACACCCCCCTCCAGACACCCCCCTCCAGACTCTCCCCTCCAGACACTCCCAGGGACAGGGACAGCATGGGGTTAGATACAATGTAAAACTCCCTCTACACTGTCCCCCAAACCCAGGGACAGGGACAGTTCGGGGTTAGATACAGAGTAATGTATCTGCTCATAGAACATAGAACATAGAACAATACAGCGCAGTACAGGCCCTTCGGCCCTCGATGTTGCGCCGATCAAAGCCCACCTAACCTACACTAACCCACTATCCTCCATATACCTATCCAATGCCCGCTTAAATACCCATAAAGAGGGAGAGTCCACTACTGCTACTGGCAGGGCATTCCATGATCTTACGACTCGCTGAGTGAAGAACCTACCCCTAACATCAGTCCTATATCTACCCCCCCTTAATTTAAAGCTATGCCCCCTTGTAATAGCTGACTCCATACGTGGAAAAAGGTTCTCACTGTCAACCCTATCTAACCCCCTAATCATCTTGTACACCTCTATCAAATCACCCCTAAACCTTCTTTTCTCCAATGAAAACAACCCCAAGTGCCTCAGCCTTTCCTCATAGGATTTTCCTACCATACCAGGCAACATCCTGGTAAACTTCCTCTGCACCCGTTCCAGTGCCTCCACATCCTTCCTATAGTATGGCGACCAAAACTGCACACAATATTCCAGATGCGGCCGCACCAGAGTCTTATACAACTGCAGCATGACCTCAGGACTCCGGAACTCAATTCCTCTACCAATAAAAGCCAGTACGCCATATGCCTTCTTCACTGCACTATTTACCTGGGTGGCAACTTTCAGAGATCTGTGTACATGGACACCAAGATCCCTCTGCTCTTCCACACTACCAAGTAGTCTACCATTAGCCCAGTAATCCATCTTTTTATTACTCTTACCAAAGTGAATCACTTCACACTTAGCTACATTGAACTCCATTTGCCACCTTTCTGCCCAGCTCTGCAGCTTCTCTATATCCCGCTGTAACCTGCCATATCCTTCCTCACTGTCTACAACTCCTCCGACTTTCGTATCATCCGCAAACTTGCTCACCCAACCTTCTAACCCTTCCTCCAGGTCATTTATAAAAATGACAAACAGCAATGGTCCCAAAACAGATCCTTGCGGAACACCGCTAGTGACGGCACTCCAAGATGAATCTTTGCCATCAACTACTACCCTCTGTCTTCTTCCAGAGAGCCAATTCCTAATCCAAACCTCCAACTCACCCTCAATGCCATATCTCTGTATTTTCTGCAGTAGCCTACCATGGGGGACCTTATCAAACGCCTTACTAAAATCCATATATACTACATCTACCGCTTTCCCCTCATCTACCTCCTTCGTCACCTTCTCAAAGAATTCAATAAGGTTTGTGAGGCACGACCTGCCCTTCACAAAACCATGCTGACTATCCTTGATCACATCATTCTTATCCAGATGTGCATAAATCCTATCCCTTATAATTCTCTCTAAGACTTTGCCCACAACAGAAGTGAGACTCACTGGCCTATAGTTACTAGGATTATCCCTACTCCCCTTCTTGAACAAGGGAACCACGTTTGCTAGCCTCCAGTCCTCTGGCACTACTCCTGTCGACAAAGAGGACACAAAAATCAAGGCCAATGGCTCTGCAATCTCCTCCCTTGCTTCCCAGAGAATCCTAGGATAAATGCCATCAGGCCCAGGGGACTTATCTATTTTCACCCTTGCCAGAATTTCCAACACCTCTTCTCTACATATCTCAAAGCCATCCATTCTACTTATTCGTGCCTCAGTATTCATATCGACAACAATGTCCTGTTCCTGAGTGAATACTGACGAAAAGTATTCATTCAGCGCCTCCCCAATCTCTTCAGCCTCCACACGCAACTTCCCATTACTATCCTTGATTGGACCTATTCCTTCCCTAGTCATTCTTTTATTCCTAACATACCTATAGAAAGCCTTAGGGTTTTCCCTAATCCTACCAACTAAGGACCTTTCATGTCCCCTCCTTGCTGCTCTTAGCTCTCTCTTCAGGTCCTTCCGGGCTACCTTATAACTCTCAATCGCCCCTATTGAACCTTCACGCCTCATCTTTACAAAGGCCGCCCTCTTCCATTTAACAAGGGATTCCAACTCCTTATTAAACCACGGCTCCTTCACACGACCCTTTCCTCCCTGCCTGATAGGTACGTACTTATCAAGGACACTCAATAGTTGCTCCTTGAACAAGTTCCACATATCAATTACGCTCTTGCCTTGGAATCTACTTTTCCAATCCACACATCCTAAGTCATGCCTCAACGCATCATAATTTCCCTGCCCCCAGCTATAACTCTTGCCCTGTAGTACACACTTATCCCTCCCCATCACGAGACTAAAAATCACCGAATTGTGGTCACTGTCCCCAAAGTGCTCACCTACCTCTAGTTCTAATACCTGGCCTGGTTCGTTACCCAGAACCAAATCCAGTATGGCCTCACCTCTTGTTGGCTTATCTACATATTGTGTCAGGAAACTCTCCTGCACACATTGCACAAACACTGACCCATCTAACGAACTCGAGCTATAGCTTTCCCAATCAATATCAGGAAAGTTAAAGTCTCCCATAACAATCACCCTATTACTGTCACTCTTCTCCTGAATCATCTTCGCAATCCTTTCTTCAACGATTCTAGGACTATTAGGAGGCCTGTAAAAGACTCCTAACAGGGTGAACTCACCTCTCCTATTCCTAACCTCAACCCAAACTACCTCAGATGGCAAATCTTCATCCATCTTCCTTTCCACCGCTGCTCCTTGACACTCCGAGGTTGTACCCACCCAGATTCGCTTGGGGCCCGGTCCAAGATATCCCTGTCTGTATTGTAATAACTGGCTCCCTATTGAACCATGGTAGTCCCTTCTGTCTCTCACCCAGCGACCCGATAGCCCCGAGTGTGGAGGAGCCAATCCACTCCACCTCTTCGAGGGAAGACCGGTGTGTTACAGGGTGGGGTTGTGAGTGACATGTTCATGGGGTTGTTGTCCCTGTTTCCATGGTGCTGCTGTCTGTGTGTTACTGTTCCCCCCCCTCCCCCCCATTTAGATCGGACGTTTCTCATTGGTAATACGCGAGTGGTGAACTGTGCCATCATCTTCTGTAACGATGCTTTCTGTGAGATGTCTGGCTATTCTCGAGCAGAGGTGATGCAGAAACCAGCCTGTTGTGACTTCCTCCATGGCCCACAGACCAGGAAGGCAGCCATCTCTCAAATCAGACAGGCCCTGGGCGGCTCTGAGGAGAGAAAGGTGGAGCTCTCTCTCTACAGGAAGGATGGTAAGGATCTTCCATACACACGGCAGATTCTCCGGAAATACAACAGTGTAATCTTTAAGGGTGGACCAGAATGTATCTGCGTGTTGAGAGAATCTATCTCACTTCCCTGGACTCTCACAAAGGTGTGTCCAGAGACTTGGTTGAAGGAAGGGCATGATGATTGGCAACTGAATGTTCCAGGATATAGACATTTCAGACAGGACAGTGAGGGGTGTAAAAGAGGGGGTGGGGTTGCATTGCTGGTCAAGGATAATATCACGGCTGTGCCAAAGGAGCGCACTAGGGAGGTTTTGGGTACTGAGGCATTATGGGTGGAGCTGAGAAATAAGAAGGGTGCAGTTACATTGTTGGGGCTGTATTACAGACCTCCCAACAGTGAGCGTGAGGTAGAAGAACAAATAGGTAAACAGATTATGGAAAGATGTAGTGGCGATGGGAGATTTTAATTTTCCCAACATTGTCTGGGATACACTGGGGTGCATCTTTATGACTCTATGAGTCTAGTGCAGGATAGGCATGTCCTGTTGAAGACCAAGGATAGGAAGGGCAAGATTCGTGAACTGTGAATGACAGGAGAAATTATACGACTAGCCAAGAGGAAAAGGGAAGCGTACATAAGGTCCAGGCAGCTAAGAGCAGAACAGGTCCTGGAAGAATATCGGAAGAGAAGGACAAGTCTTAAACGAGGAATCAAGCGGGCTAAAAGGGGTCATGAAATAGCTTTAACGAGCAGAATTAAGGAGAATCCCAAAGCATTTTATTCTTATATAAGGAGCAAGCGGGTAACTAGAGAAAGGATTGGTCCACTAAAGGATAATGAAGGAAGGCTGTGTGTTGAACCTGAGAGAATGGGTGAGATTCTGAATGATTACTTTGCATCAGTGTTCACTGAGGAGAGGAACATGATGATTGTTGAGATTAGAGATAGAAGTTTGATTAGGCTGGATCACATTGGCATAAGTAGGGAAGATGTGTTGGGTATGCTAGAGGTTATTAAAGTGGACAAATACCCAGGACCGGATGGGATCTATCCCAGGTTGCTGAGGGAGGAGATAGAGGAAATAGCTGGAGCCCTGACAGATATCTTTGTGGCATCCTTAAATACAGGTGAGGTGCCGGAGGACTGGAAGGTTGCTCATGTTGTCCTCCTGTACAAGAAGGGTAGTAGGGATATTCCGGGTAACTACAGACCAGTGAGCCTGACGTCAGTGGTGGGGAAGTTGCTGAAGAGGGTACTGAGGGATAGGGATAGGATCTATTTATATTTAGAAAAGAATGGGCTTATCAGTGATTGGCAACATGGTTTTGTGTGGGGGAGATTGTGCCTTACCAACTGGTTGGGCCGAAGGGCCTGTTTCCACACTGTAGGGAATCTAATCAAAACTTAATAGAGCTCTTTGAGGAAGCAACCAAGTTGCTAGATGAAGGTTAGGTTAGGTTTATTTTCATTAGAAAAAAGGAGATTGAGGGGGGACCTGATTGAGGTTTACAAAATCATGAAGGGTATAGACACGGTGATGAAGGGCCCAACACATCGATTCTCCTGCTCCTCGGATGCTGCCTGAACTGCTGTGCTTTTCCAGCACCACTCTACTCCAGAATCTGGTTTCCACCATCTGCAGTCATTGTTTTTACCTTGTTGATTTTAACCCTACTGTGAATCCTCTTGCAAGGATGCCTGCCTTGAAGAAGTTTTCCTCCTCTCTCTACAAGAATCTCAGGGAGTCCCTCTCCCACTGCAACTCCCAGGTCATTTCCTCTGCCCTGAAACTACTCTATGCTACTTTCTCCCCGTCCCCACCCTCCCCTCATTTATCTCTCCACCCTTCAGGCTCTCTGCCTCTGGTCCTGATGAAGGGCTTTTGCCCAAAACATTGATTTTCCTGCTCCTTGGATGCTGCCTGATCTGTTGTGCTTTTCCAGCACCACTCTACTCCAGAACCAGCGTGGATAGAGACAAGCTTTTTCCCAGGGTGAAGGATTCAATAACGAGAGGTCACGCTTTCAAGGTGAGAGGTGGAAAGTTTAAGGGGGATACACGCGGCAAGTACTTCACACAGATGGTGGTGGGTGTCTGGAAAGCATTGCCAGCAGAGGTGGTAGAGACAGGCATGGGAGATTCATTTAAGATGCATCTGGACAGATGTGTGAGTAGGTGGGGAGCAGAGGGATACAGACGTTTAGGAATTAACCAACAGGTTTAGACAGTGGATTTGGATCAGCTCAGGCTTGGAGGGCCGAAGGGCCTGTGCCTGGGCTGTGAATGTTCTTTGTTCTAATTGTCCAGTCAGGGAGTGTAGAATAAAGGGTGAACTCTCTGAGTGGGTTCTGAGACAGCAGGAAGGTACAAACCGAGAGTGAGTTACTCCAAGAAGTCAAAGATTAAACAATATCTTTGTTTGCCTGGGCAAGTGACAGATCGAAATCGTTCTTCAATACGATGAGGGTTTCTGCATGCCCCGCCCCGTCCCCGTCCCCGTCCCCGTCCCCGTCCCCGTCCCCGTCCCCGTCCCCGTCCCCGTCCCCGTCCCCGTCCCCGTCCCCGTCCCCGTCCCCGTCCCCGTCCCCGTCCCTGTCCCCGTCCCCGTCCCCGTCCCCGTCCCCGTCCCCGTCCCCGTCCCCGTCCCCGTCCCCGTCCCCGTCCCCGTCCCCGTCCCCGTCCCCGTCCCCGTCCCCGTCCCCGTCCCCGTCCCCGGTCCCCGTCCCCGTCCCCGTCCCCGTCCCGGTCCCGGTCCCCGTCCCCGTCCCCGTCCCCGTCCCCGTCCCCGTCCCCGTCCCCGTCCCCGTCCCCGTCCCTGTCCCTGTCCCTCCAACCAATGGAAAGGTTCCTTTCCGTCTGCCCCAGCTGTGTCCCTCATTATTTATCCATCACAATCATGTGCTCTCTCAGTCCCCTCGGCTCGAAGGACAACAGCCCCAGTCTGTCCAATTTCTCCTCATCACCGAAACCTTCCAAACAAACCAGGCACCATCTGGTGATCCTGATCTTTCTGAATTTGTCCCTCCCTCCCATTTCCTGATGAATTGCTGCGTTTGGAATCTCTTGAATGAAAAGTGATGGAAAATACCTCCTTAGTTCACACACCATCTCCTTATTTTTCTTGATTGATTCTTTCAACGCAATCAACTCTCCCTTCATTGACTTTTCTTTCTATAAATCTCTGTTGAAAAGCTTCAGTTCTGAGGAAGGGTCACTCATTCGGAAACGTTAACTCTGATTTCTCTCCACAGATGCTGCCAGACCTGCTGAGCTTTTCCAGCAATTTCTGTTTTTGTTTTTAAAATCTCTGTCTGACCGGCCTGCTCTTGGGTGTTTTTTTAAAAGCATAGTTTAGTCATTCTTTGCACTTTCATTCATTTAATATCGCGTCTGATCTTCTCATCTGCCACCCACCCGCAATCTGGGTGGGAGTGGGAACGTTGAGGAGAACTTAGAGGTTTTAAGGTGATTGAGAAAACTGGCCAAACACTCAGCAGATATGGTCCAATGTGGCTCAGTGTGAAACCATTGAACTGAATTAGCTTTATCGTCTGATGTGGTCATTGTGTACAAGTGTCTATTTATGATGCCATCACCTTAGGTACAAAAATACTGAGGTACGGACACGTTAGTAGAAATTCTTTGGGAAAAGAAAGACAAAAATAAGGAAGTAAAAAGTCCAGCAATGCAGACATTCACAAATACAGAATCATAGAAACAAATCAGAAAAATACAGAAATAGAAAGTTCCCAATAACAGAATACATACCTTAGTATGAGGAACAAAAAGGCAGATTATTATTTGAATGGAAATATTTTGGGAAGTGTGGATATACAAATGGATCTGGGTGGCCTTGTACATCAGGTCAATGAAAGGAGACAGGCACGTGCAGCAATCAATTCATATGTTGGCCTTCATTGCAAGAGGATTTGAGTTCAGGAGTAGGGATGCTTGATTGCAGTGAGAGAGAGCTTAGGTGAGACCACAGCT
>NC_092743.1:1397343-1421116 GCF_047496795.1 Chiloscyllium punctatum
GTCTGTGTGTGTCTGTGTGTGTCCGTGTGTGTCTGTGTGTGTGTGTCTGTGTGTGTGTGTGTCTGTGTGTGTGTCTGTGTCTGTCTGTCTGTGTGTGTGTCTGTCTGTGTGTGTGTCTGTCTGTCTGTGTGTGTGTTTGTTCAGGTTTTTGTCCCTTGCCAGTTCAGTTTAGTTTGTTCTACTTTTGTGCTCTTGGAGTCATTGAGTCATACAGCACAGAAACCCACCTTTGGGTTCAACCAGTCCCTGCCAAACATAATCTCAAACTAGACTAGTCCTGCCTGCCTGCCCCTGGCCCAGATCCCTCCAAACCCTTTCTTCATCATGTATCGATCCAAATATCTTTTTAATGTGACAATTCTATCATTTCCTTAAGAAGTTCATTCCACACACGAACCACCCTCTGTGTAAAAACTTTGCCTCTCATGTATCTCTTTAAATCTCTCTCCTCTCACCTTAAAAATGTGCCCCCTAATCTTGAAATCCTCCATCCGAGGGAAAAGGCAACTCCCCCTATCTCTATCTATCCCCCTATCTATCAGATCGCATCTCAACCTCCTGTGCTCCAGTGAAAAAAAAGTCCCAGCCTATGTAGCTTTTCTTCATAACTCCAACCTTCCAAACCTGGCAACATCCTGATAAATCTCTTCTGAATCCTCTCCAGTTTAATAATATCCTTTCTATAACTGGGTGACCAGAACTGGTCACTGTATTCCAGAAGAGACTTCACCGATGCCCTGTACAGCCTCAACATGACTTCCCAACTCCTAAACTCAAAGGACCGAGCAATGAAGGCATGTGTGCCAAATGTCTTTTTAACCACCCTCTCTATATGTGACGGAATCTTCAAAGAATTATGTACCTGCACCCCGGGTCCCTCTTTTCTACAATACTACCCAAGGTTCTACCATTAATTGTATAAGTTCTACCCTTGTTTGTTGCACTAAAATGCAATACCTCGCATTTATCCAGATTGAACTCCATCTGATATTTTACAGCCTATTTTTAAAAGTTTACAATACTCGTCTCGGACTGACTCTACTCTCCCACAAACTGAAATAAATTGGAGTTTTATTATTCCTGCTGCTCCATGGATTCAGATACAGGCCTTAGTTTTACTGCGTCATCTGTTTTTGTAATCTCTGAATGTAGATTTACTTTTCAATTTGTACTCCCTATACTTTCCTGTCACATTGGCCATTTCTTAAATGAATACCTTACTCACTTGCCTCTTTAATCCCCTGCCCTTAGTATTCAGTTTAAAATCCTCTCTCTGTCTCTGGTCCCAGTACGGTTCAGGCACAGACTCTCACTTTCAGCTTCCATTTCCCAGCTGCAGTGTCCTCCAGGTTGGTGCTAAAGGCCAATTGCAGGTGAACCTTGTCTGACTGTACCAGGCTTCAGTCAGCACTGGGACCACAGCCATTCACAATCAGGTCAGACACTGGAACCAAAAACACACTCTCTAAATCTGAAGTGATGCCAAACTGGGGAGTGAACAGGGTCAATACGACCAATGAACTTGTAGAATTCCCAAATGGTTGGCTGTGACATGAAATGCTGCTGTAATAAGGAAGATAAGACGCTCCCATTACCTGGAGAACAGGTCTCAATGAGCAGCAAAACCTGGGCGAACATCTCAAACTCATCACTGACATCTTGCATGTTAATAAGGTCCTGGATATTCAAACCAAACCTTAGGCTTTATTTTTAGAAGGCCAGCATCATAAAAGTAGGTAAGATCTGCTTAAACTCTATCAAACTTGGAGAGACCACATTTAGAGTATTCTGTGCAATTCTGATCATCATGTTATAAACTGGAAAGGTTACAGAGAGAAGATTGACCAGGAATAGAAACATAGAATGCTGGAGAAACTCTGCAGGTCTGACAGAATCTTCTAACTTGCAATGTTCTGTACAGTCACAGAGTCATAGAGATGTACAGCATGGAAACAGACCCTTCGGTCCAACCCGTCCATGCCAACCAGATATCCCAACCCAATCTAGTCCCACCTGCCAGCACCGAGCCCATTTGCCTCCAAACCCTTTCTATTCACATACCCACCCAGATACTATCTCTGAGTATGGCCACATTTCTCTAAGCAACAAGTTTCTGAAGAAGGGTCACTCGACCCAAAACATTAACTCTGTTTCTTTCTCCACAAACGCTGCCAGACTTGCTGAGTTTCTCCAGCAATTTCTGTTTGTTTCCAATTTCCAGAATCTGCACTTCTTTGGATTTTATTAAAACAAGTTCCACATCTTTTTATAAATAGTCTGCTTGCTTATTTTGATGAGGAACCTTACACCTCCCACATGATATTGTATCGACCACCCCATTGGACACTCAGTGAACGTGTGCAGTCTCTGTGTCTTGCTCAGAGCCCACATTCCCTCCTGGGTTTGTATCACTGGCCAGCCTGGTCACATTACTGTCTGTCTCTTTGTAAACAACAAAGGCCCAAGTTCAGAAGGAATTCGATATTGTTCTGAGGGCGAAAGTGATCAAAGGAGAAAATAAGAACACAGTATTGAGTTGGGATGATCAGCTGTGATTGTATTGAATGGCAGAGCAGGATTGAAGGGCTGAATGGCCACCTTGTGCTCCAATTTGCTGTGTTTCCTGTCAAATTGGAAATGCCCCATTTTTACCCATTCTCTGCTTCCTGCCCATTTACCACGGAGAGAGGGAGAGGGAGAGAGGGAGCTCACGGAGAGAGGGAGAGGGAGCTCACGGAGAGAGGGAGAGGGAGCTCACGGAGAGAGGGAGAGGGAGCTCACGGAGAGAGGGAGAGGGAGAGGGAGAGAGGGAGCTCACGGAGAGAGGGAGAGGGAGCTCACGGAGAGAGGGAGAGGGAGCTCACGGAGAGAGGGAGAGGGAGCTCACGGAGAGAGGGAGAGGGAGAGGGAGAGAGGGAGCTCACGGAGAGAGGGAGAGGGAGCTCACGGAGAGAGGGAGAGGGAGCTCACGGAGAGAGGGAGAGGGAGCTCACGGAGAGAGGGAGAGGGAGAGGGAGAGAGGGAGCTCACGGAGAGAGGGAGAGGGAGCTCACGGAGAGAGGGAGAGGGAGAGGGAGCTCACGGAGAGAGGGAGAGGGAGCTCACGGAGAGAGGGAGAGGGAGCTCACGGAGAGAGGGAGAGAGAGCTCACGGAGAGAGGGAGAGAGAGCTCACGGAGAGAGGGAGAGAGAGCTCACGGAGAGAGGGAGAGAGAGCTCACGGAGAGAGGGAGAGGGAGCTCACGGAGAGAGGGAGAGAGGGAGAGGGAGCTCACGGAGAGAGGGAGAGGGAGCTCACGGAGAGAGGGAGAGAGAGCTCACGGAGAGAGGGAGAGGGAGCTCACGGAGAGAGGGAGAGAGGGAGAGGGAGCTCACGGAGAGAGGGAGAGGGAGCTCACGGAGAGAGGGAGAGGGAGCTCACGGAGAGAGGGAGAGAGGGAGAGGGAGCTCACGGAGAGAGGGAGAGGGAGCTCACGGAGAGAGGGAGAGAGAGAGGGAGCTCACGGAGAGAGGGAGAGAGGGAGAGGGAGCTCACGGAGAGAGGGAGAGGGAGAGGGAGCTCACGGAGAGAGGGAGAGAGGGAGAGGGAGCTCACGGAGAGAGGGAGAGGGAGCTCACGGAGAGAGGGAGAGAGGGAGAGGGAGCTCACGGAGAGAGGGAGAGGGAGCTCACGGAGAGGGAGAGGGAGAGGGAGCTCACGGAGAGAGGGAGAGAGAGCTCACGGAGAGAGGGAGAGGGAGCTCACGGAGAGAGGGAGAGAGAGCTCACGGAGAGAGGGAGAGGGAGCTCATGGAGAGAGGGAGAGGGAGCTCACGGAGAGAGGGAGAGGGAGCTCACGGAGAGAGGGAGAGAGAGCTCACGGAGAGAGGGAGAGAGAGCTCACGGAGAGAGGGAGAGAGAGCTCACGGAGAGAGGGAGAGGGAGCTCATGGAGAGAGGGAGAGAGATAGATGAACAAAGGACATGCTGAACCAGGTGTGAAGGACAGGTTTAATGTTTTGTGTTTGTTTGTTTTGTGGGACATGGGAGTCACTGGCTGGGTCCAGCATTTATCACCCGTCCCTAGTTGCCCCTTGTGAAGGTGGGGGTGAGCTCCCTTCTTGAACCACTGTAGTCCATGTGCTGTGGGTAGACCCCCAATGCCACAGTCTGTTTCCTACGTGTGATCCTGGTGCCTGTGGGTCAGGGATTTCCTGCTGTGTGGTCTTGAGGTTATCCCAGTGCAGATATCTCCGGCTGAGTTTCTGGTGGTGTTGGCAAGGTCCAGACTGGAAGAGTCGTTGAGTCATAGAGGTGTACAGCACAGAAACAGACCCTTCAGTCCATCTTGTCTTTGCCAACCAGTTATCCTAAGCTAACCTAGTCCCATTTGCCAACACCTGACGAATATTCCTGTAAATTGAATTTCTTGTCCCATGTACCGAGGCACAGTGGAAACCTTTGTCTTATGAGCAATCCAGACAGATCACAGAGTTAAGTAACATCGATAATAAATACTAGGGAAACATCGTCAAAAACAAAAACACAGGGACAGGCGAATGTTTGGAGTTTGTGAGGCCGTTCAGTATTCTAACAACAGTCGGGTAGAAACTGTTTTGAAACCGGCTGATGTGTGTGTTCAGGCTTCAGTACCTTCTCCCCGATGGTAGAGGGTGTAGAAAAACATTGCCAGGGTGGGATGGATCTTTGAGAATGCTGGTGGCCTTTCCTTGACAGCGGGCCTGGTAGATGGATTCTATAGATGGGAGGTTGGCCTTTGTCATCGTCTGGGTCGAGTTCCCCACTCTCTGTAACCGTCTCCGATCTTGAATGGTACAGTTACCATACCAGGTAGTGATACATCCAGACAGAATGCTCTCGATGGTGCACCTATAAAAGTTGGCGAGGGTATTCACCGTCATGCCAAATTTCCTCAGCTGCCTGAGGAAGGAGAGACTTTGTTGGGCCTGGAAATGGCTGGAGAAACTCAACAGATCTGGCAGCCTCTATGGATAGAAAGCAGAGCTAACATTTCAGGTCCAGTGACTCTGCTTCAGAACTGATGGTAGCTTGGTAAAGGTTAAACATCACAGGACACCAGGTTCTGTCCAACAGGTTTATTTGGAAACACTCTCACTGCTGGACTATATCGTGGGGTTGTGTAATGTTTAACTTTGTCCACCCCAGTCCAACACTGGCTCCTCCAAGTCATGCTTAAAGTTGGTATCTATGCTGGGGAAGGGGGGAGGGAGTAAATGAGAGGTGGAGGTGGAACCCAAAGAGAGAGAAAAACAGTTGGACAGATAAATGACTGTAAAGGTCAGTCTGGGAGAATGGGTAGCTGCTGATGGAGACCATTAGTGGCCGATAATGGGTTGTTTATGGGAGACACAGCCTGGTGTGTAGGGGTTGGGGTAAGGACACGGGGGGGGGTTAGGGTGTGGGGTGGGGGTCGGGGTAAGGAGGGGGTTGGGGTGAGGGCGTGAGGGGTCAGGGCGAGGGTGTGGGGGGTCAGGGTGAGGGCGTGGGAGGTCAGGGTGAGGGTGTGGGGTAAGGGCATGGGGGGGTTGGGGTAAGGGGGATGTGGTGAGGGCGTGGGGGGGTCAGGGTGAGGGCGCAGGGGGTGAGGGCGCGGGGGGTCAGGGTGAGGGGTTTATATGCTCTTTATTTTGTCGTTTGTTGCAATTGTTTTAAAAGTAGGCAGCATTTATTATCAGAAAGGGAGTAATGACATAACGTGGGCATTACTGTTGTGGGAATAGTTTGGGAAAAGCTGAATTAACTGATGTCTGGACACTGGGAAGGCTCTTTTATATTAATGATAGTTTCTCTGCATTTCTTTTAACCTATATTTTGAACACACCATCACCTTTCTTTTTCATTCAGTCGAGGGCTATGGGTGTGATTTATTGGCCGGGCCCAGTATTTATTACCCCTCCCTCATTGCCCCTTTGAGAAGGTGGGGGAGAGCTGCCTTCCTGAACAACGGCAGTCTGTCACTTGTGGACCGAAGGGGTGGGAACTGGCTGGGCTGAGAATGTCCTGCTCGAGGGTGTGTGGGTCAGTAACTGGCCAAAATCTCTGAAATCACCGTGAGAGCTTCTGTCTGAGCAGAACATTTCCCTGAGGTTTGTCGAGTGGAGTAATCACTTTCACTCACGGCCAAACCTCCCTCCACCCAGCCCACAAAGACCGTTCACTGCCATTCCCTTACTCCAATAACCCCTCAACTGGTCCCTGCACATCCTGACGGGCAAAATGAATCCACTCTGAGGGGTCAGGGCCCATTGGGCACAAAAACAAGGGAGTGCTGCACTGTCAGAGGGTCAGTGCTGAGGGAGTGCTGCACTGTCGGAGGGTCAGTGCTGAGGGAGCGCCGCACTGTCGGAGGGTCAGTGCTGAGGGAGTGCTGCACTGTCGGAGGGTCAGTGCTGAGGGAGTGGGCACTGTCGGAGGGTCAGTGCTGAGGGAGTGGGCACTGTCAGAGGGTCAGTGCTGAGGGAGTGGGCAGTGTCAGAGGATCAGTGCTGAGGGAGTGCTGCACTGTCGGAGGGTCAGTGCTGAGGGAGTGCTGCACTGTCGGAGGGTCAGTGCTGAGGGAGTGCTGCACTGTCGGAGGGTCAGTGCTGAGGGAGTGCTGCACTGTCGGAGGGTCAGTGCTGAGGGAGTGCTGCACTGTCGGAGGGTCAGTGCTGAGGGAGTGGGCACTGTCGGAGGGTCAGTGCTGAGGGAGTGGGCACTGTCAGAGGGTCAGTGCTGAGGGAGTGGGCAGTGTCGGAGGGTCAGTGCTGAGAGAGTGCTGAACTGTCAGAGGGTCAGTGCTGAGGGAGCGCCGCAATAGTTTACTTTGAGATTTTTTCTCCCTTTTTATTATCTTCTTGGTTGTCTTTTGTTGATTATTAAAACCTTCCCAATCCTATGGTTGACCATTAATCCTTGCTTTCCCTTCCCTGGTTAACCATGGTCGGTTTATCCCCTTCCTCGAATCCTTCCTCCTGTCTGGAATATATCTTTGTTGGGAGCCATAAACGTGTTTTTAATTGTCTGCCATTTTTCCTCAAAGCCTTTGTTGTTAAACTCACACCAGCTGTGCCCTCATTCCTATGTAATGATCCTTATTTAAGTTTAACACAGTTGTTTCTGAGCCACGTTACTCCCTCTCAGACAGAATGCTGAATGTGGCCACGTTATGGTCACTGTTTCCATGGGGATCTTTTACTCTCACATCATTTATTAAACCTGTCTCAACACACATGACCAGATCCAAAACAGCCTGATCTCTGGCTGGGGATATTGTTCAAGGAAACAGTCCAGAATATACTCAGTGAAGACGATTCCTGCCAATCTGACTATCCCAATCTGCTCGATTCAAGTCACCCACTTTGTCACATGTTCTCATTATCTGCTGGTTTATTTTCTATTCTGTACCACAACAACATTCCCATCACCTCCCTGTTCCTCATGGATTATTCCCAGTGCCATGATGCTCTTCCTCACCGCAGTCCCCATCATCCTGTTGGAGAATTTCAGGGACTGAGCTACTGGGACACTGGTGCCTGAGTCCCCGTACCTATCTCGGGGGGGGGCAATCCCCACACTGCGTGTTTGTTCAGACCCAATCAATGGAGGGTGAGTGCCCCCTGGAGTGTGAGAAATGGAGATCCCATTCACAACATGATAAGAGGCAGGGACAGAATGGAGAATTAGAGCCTCTCTCCCGGGTTAGAAATGTCAATTACAGGGGGGGACATTGGTTTAAGGTAAAGGTGGGTGGGGGGATGTTTAAAGGGAATGTGAGAGGGTGGCGAGTGTCTGGAATGTGCTGCCAGAGAAGATGGTGGCAGTCGATGAAGCTTGATAGACCTTTGAAAAGCAGGGCATCGAGGGAGATAGGCTGCAGAGTGGCACCACGGTCAGTGCAGACATGATGGGCCGAAGGGTCTGTTTCTCTGCTGTGTTGTTCTTTGTTTTATTGTTAATCAGAGACAGCTTTTGGAAGAATTCTGTTCTGAGGACAACTCTTTGGACGTAACCATGTTAAGTTGAGATTGTAAGCAGTTAGGTGGCCTGGCAGTGATCCCTTTAACATTCCTCTGGCTGCACTTTGCCAACATGAGAGTGATCCATTTCTTCGGAGTCTCTGTACATATCCCTCACCCTCTACACCAGGGGATCTCACTGAACATCAGGATTTACAGTCTCTGGTGATCACCATGAAGCTGCCAATTATTATAAACTCCTGTCTGGTTCACTAGGTCCCTTTGGGAAGGGGGTCTGTCATCCTTACCTGCTCTGCCCTACACGTGGCTCCAGACCCACAGCGATGTGTGTGACGGTGGTCCTGCTGTTTGATCCTACCAGGGGTCATTAGGGAAGGGGAATAAACACTGTCCCAGCCAATGTGTCCATCCAATGGATCATTAAAACACTGAGCAAAGCCATCCTGATCATTTATCCCAAGTCACCGAGTCATGAAGCATTGAAGAAGTCCTTCAGCACATTGAGTCTGCACCAACCCGTCTCCTCCACACACCCCACTTTCCAGCATCAGACCCAAAGCAATGAACGTTGTGATATTTCAAGAGTGCAGTTTCCTGTCTCACTCCCCTCCCAGATCCCCATCACCCTCTGGGTAAAAAAACCTTTCCTCAATCCCCTCTAAACCTCCTGCCTTTTACCTTAAAATTATATCCCCTTGTTATTGACCCTTCAAGTAAGGGAACAGCTGCTTCCTATCCAGCCGGTTCATGTCCCTCATAGTCTTACACACCTCCATCAGGTTCCCCCCCTCAGCCCTCTCTGCGGTAACCTGAGGTTACCCAGCTTCTCTCCATCACTAAAATACTCTCACCTCGGGAATCTCCTGTGCACATGTTCCAGTGTAATCCCATCTTCCCCATCGTGTGGGGACCAGAATTACACCAATCCTGCAGGTGTGGCCTCACTGAACTCCTGGACAACCCCAACATCATCTCCCTGCTCCGATCAGTTACCCCTTCAGCTGATGGGGGCAGATCTCCTGCCTGGTGCCATGTGAATGAAGTGACTGAGGTTCCAGGATACGGAGATGGGGAATGGGTGTTTGCTGGAGTATGGTCTGTTCCAGCAGCTTTGTGAATGACGATCTGTTATTCAGCCAGTTGCAATGTTTATTGTAAAGGGCACGAGTGTGATTAGACTGAGTTCACTCGGAGATAATCCACACTACCTCACCTCATGGCTCAGGGTTATTGAGAAGGAAGGTAGGCCGAAAGAGACGGGACGTGCTAAGTCTGACCCCCCCCCTCTCTCTCTTGTGTTTCCCTGTAGCGCTCAGCTCCTGATTGGCACAGAGTCAGGAATTTGAGAGCTTGCAGTGTTGGAATGATGCTGCTTTGGGAAGGTCGAGGGAAGTGGAAAGTTTGTCTGAGAGTCCTCATTAATCACAGGCAGGCCAGTGTCAGGGAGTGACCCTGGGGAATGTTGGAGCTGGGGGTGGGGGATGAGATGGAGAGCCGATAGGAGTCCCCAGCCGCCATGCCAATGCAGTCCCCCTCACTCCAGCCTCCCCACCTGTTCGTGCAGAAAGTTCCAGACTGACACACACACCCGCTCAGCCACACTCAGTGCTCATGGGCGTTAGAGAATTCCTGAGGGGGACAATCCCCAACCCAGAGCAAAGGAGGGAGCTATCCCCCAGGAACAGGAGCCTCAACTCAACCTGAGAACCGTTCACTGCCAGCATAGTGTGTGTGTGAGAGCGTGTGCGTGGGCATGTGTGTGCCTCACATCAGTAACACTGCCCAGGGGCACACTGCACCAAAACACAGTCTCATTACAATGGAGGCAGGTACACATCACCCATCACCACTCCCCCCCCCCTCCATCCCACTCCCCCCTCCCCCTTCCCTATCACAACCCGTCTTCCCCCTTCTCCCCCCTCCCCCACATCCATATCCCACACCCTCTCCGCCATCCCACCCCCCTGTCCCCCAACCCACACCCTCTTCCCCATCCCACACCCTCCAATTCCACTCCCCCACACCCATTAACGCCTCTCCCTAAATCGCTACACCCCTCCTCACATCTGCACCCACCCCTGACCTCCATCCCTCACTCTCTCTCTACATCTGCCCACACAGTGTAGAGGGAGCTTTACTCTGTATCTAACCCTGTGCTGTTCCTGTGCCTGAGGGTTTATGATGGGGGGACAGTGTAGAGGAAGCTTTACTCTGTATCTAACCCCGTGCTGTTCCTGTCCCTGAGGGTTTATGATGGGGGGACAGTGTAGAGGGAGCTTTACTCTGTATCTAACCCCGTGCTGTTCCTGTCCTGGGAGTGTTTCATGGGGGGACAGTGTAGAGGGAGCCTTACTCTGTATCTAACCCCGTGCTGTCCCTGTCCCTGGGAGTGTTTGATGGGGGGACAGTGTAGAGGGAGCCTTACTCTGTATCTAACCCCGTGCTGTCCCTGTCCCTGGGAGTGTTTGATGGGGGGACAGTGTAGAGGGAGCCTTACTCTGTATCTAACCCCGTGCTGTCCCTGTCCCTGGGAGTGTTTGATGGGGGGACAGTGTAGAGGGAGCCTTACTCTGTATCTAACCCCGTGCTGTCCCTGTCCCTGGGGGTGTTTGATGGGGGGACAGTGTAGAGGGAGCCTTACTCTGTATCTAACCCCGTGCTGTCCCTGTCCCTGGGGGTGTTTGATAGGGGACAGTGTAGAGGGAGCTTTACTCTGTATCTAACCCCGTGCTGTCCCTGTCCCTGGGGGTGTTTGATAGGGGACAGTGTAGAGGGAGCTTTACTCTGTATCTAACCCCATACTGTTCCTGTCCCTGAGGGTTTGTGTTGGGGGACAGTGTAGAGGGAACTTTACTCTGTATCTAACCCCATACTGTTCCTGTCCCTGAGGGTTTATGATGGGGGGACAGTGTAGAGGGAGCTTTACTCTGTATCTAACCCCGTGCTGTTCCTGTCCCTGAGGGTTTGTGATGGGGGACATTGTAGAGGGAGCTTTACTGTGTATCTAACCCCGTGCTGTCCCAGTCCCTGGGAGTGTTTGATGGAAGGACAGTGTAGAGGGAGCCTTTACTCTGTATCTAACCCCGTGCTGTCCCTGTCCCTGGGGGTGTTTGATGGAAGGACAGTGTAGAGGGAGCCTTTACTCTGTATCTAACCCCGTGCTGTCCCTGTCCCTGGGGGTGTTTGATGGGGGGACAGTGTAGAGGGAGCCTTACTCTGTATCTAACCCCGTGCTGTCCCTGTCCCTGGGGGTGTTTGATAGGGGACAGTGTAGAGGGAGCTTTACTCTGTATCTAACCCCGTGCTGTCCCTGTCCCTGGGGGTGTTTGATAGGGGACAGTGTAGAGGGAGCTTTACTCTGTATCTAACCCCATACTGTTCCTGTCCCTGAGGGTTTGTGTTGGGGGACAGTGTAGAGGGAACTTTACTCTGTATCTAACCCCATACTGTTCCTGTCCCTGAGGGTTTATGATGGGGGGACAGTGTAGAGGGAGCTTTACTCTGTATCTAACCCCGTGCTGTTCCTGTCCCTGAGGGTTTGTGATGGGGGACATTGTAGAGGGAGCTTTACTGTGTATCTAACCCCGTGCTGTCCCAGTCCCTGGGAGTGTTTGATGGAAGGACAGTGTAGAGGGAGCCTTTACTCTGTATCTAACCCCGTGCTGTCCCTGTCCCTGGGGGTGTTTGATGGAAGGACAGTGTAGAGGGAGCCTTTACTCTGTATCTAACCCCGTGCTGTCCCTGTCTCTGGGGGTGTTTGATGGGGGACAGTGTAGAGGGAGCCTTTACTCTGTATCTAACCCTGTGCTGTCCCTGTCTCTGGGGGTGTTTGATGGGGGACAGTGTAGAGGGAGCCTTTACTCTGTATCTAACCCTGTGCTGTCCCTGTCTCTGGGGGTGTTTGATGGGGGACAGTGTAGAGGGAGCCTTTACTCTGTATCTAACCCTGTGCTGTCCCTGTCTCTGGGGGTGTTTGATGGGGGACAGTGTAGAGGGAGCCTTACTCTGTATCTAACCCTGTGCTGTCCCTGTCTCTGGGGGTGTTTGTTGGGCCAATGGGTCAGGTTAAGGGGGTGTTGGATGGAGGATGAAGATTCTGAGACTCCCGGATTCCTGGTAGTTTGGTTAAAGGGGATTGAGAATGATTAAATAATGATGAGCTCTGCTCGGTGATGCCTGCCCCTGATCCTAATGTGTAATTAATTGTCCCTGAAAATGATCCTTGTTGTCAATAATGAATGACCTGCTTTGATCATCGCTCGAGACGTAATCTTCCCAATCAGACCGTGTCTCCGAGTCTGAAACACTCAGGGTCTCCGATGAGGAAACCAGTGAGGGAGGAGGGTCATGCCCTCTGTCCCTGGACTATACTCCTGTCCCCTGGCGGGGGGGGGTGACTGGGTATAAGGGGGGGCAGAGTGATGGGGTATAAAGGGGGGGGCAGGGTGACGGGGTATAAAGGAGGGGGCAGGGTGACGGGGTATGGGGGGGTCAGGGTGACAGGGTATGGGGGGGCTCAGGGTGATGGGGTATAGGGGGGCAGGGTGACAGGGTATAAGGGGGGCAAGGTGACGGGGTATAAAGGAGGGGTCAGGGAGACGGGGTATAAAGGGGGGGTCAGGGTGACGGGGTATAAGGGAGGGGTCAGGGTGACGGGGTATAAAGGGGGGGGTCAGGGTGACGGGGTATAAAGGGGGGGTCAGGGTAACGGGGTATAAGGGAGGGGTCAGGGTGACGGGGTATAAAGGGGGGGGTCAGGGTGACGGGGTATAAGGGGGGGGTCAGGGTGACGGGGTATAAAGGGGGGGTCAGGGTGACGGGGTATAAAGGGGGGGTCAGGGTGACGAGGTATAAGGGGGGCAGGGTGACGGGGTATAAAGGGGGGTCAGGGTGACGGGGTATAAAGGAGGGGGCAGGGTGACGGGGTATAAAGGGGGGTCAGGGTGACGGGGTATGGGGGGGTCAGGGTGATGGGGTATAAGGGGGGGCAGGGTGACGGGGTATGGGGGGGTCAGGGTGACGGGGTATAAAGGGGGGGTCAGGGTGACGGGGTATGGGGGGGTCAGGGTGACGGGGTATAAAGGAGGGGGCAGGGTGACAGGGTATAAAGGGGGGTCAGGGTGACGGGGTATAAGGGGGGTCAGGGTGATGGGGTATAAGGGGGGTCAGGGTGACGGGGTATAAAGGAGGGGGCAGGGTGACAGGGTATGGGGGGGTCAGGGTGACGGGGTATTGGGGGGTCAGGGTGACGGGGTATGGGGGGGTCAGGGTGACGGGGTATGGGGGGGGTCAGGGTGACGGGGTATAAGGGGGGTCAGGGTGACGGGGTATAAAGGAGGGGGCAGGGTGACGGGGTATAAAGGAGGGGGCAGGGTGACGGGGTATGGGGGGGTCAGGGTGACGGGGTATGGGGGGGGTCAGGGTGACGGGGTATGGGGGGGTCAGGGTGACGGGGTATGGGGGGGGTCAGGGTGACGGGGTATAAGGGGGGTCAGGGTGACGGGGTATAAAAAAGGGGGCAGGGTGACGGGGTATAAAGGGGGGGCAGGGTGACGGGGTATGGGGGGGGTCAGGGTGACGGGGTATGGGGGGGGTCAGGGTGACGGGGTATGGGGGGGTCAGGGTGATGGGGTATAAGGGGGTCAGGGTGACAGGGTATGGGGGGGTCAGGGTGATGGGGTATAAGGGGGTCAGGGTGACGGGGTATGGGGGGGGTCAGGGTGACGGGGTATAAGGGGGGTCAGGGTGACGGGGTATAAAAAAGGGGGCAGGGTGACGGGGTATGGGGGGGGTCAGGGTGACGGGGTATGGGGGGGGTCAGGGTGACGGGGTATGGGGGGGTCAGGGTGATGGGGTATAAGGGGGGGCAGGGTGACGGGGGGCAGAGTGACGGGGTATAAAAAAGGGGGCAGGGTGACAGGGTATAAAGGGGGGGGCAGGGTGACGGGGTATGGGGGGGGTCAGGGTGATGGGGTATGGGGGGGGTCAGGGTGATGGGGTATAGGGGGGCAGGGTGACAGGGTATAAGGGGGGCAAGGTGACGGGGTATAAAGGAGGGGTCAGGGTGACGGGGTATGGGGGGGTCAGGGTGATGGGGTATAGGGGGGCAGGGTGACAGGGTATAAGGGGGGCAAGGTGACGGGGTATAAAGGGGGGGGCAGGGTGACGGGGTATAAGGGGGGGTCAGGGTGACGGGGTATAAAGGGGGGGTCAGGGTGACGGGGTATAAGGGAGGGGTCAGGGTGACGGGGTATAAGGGGGGGGTCAGGGTGACGGGGTATAAAGGGGGGGGTCAGGGTGACGGGGTATAAGGGGGGGGTCAGGGTGACAGGGTATAAAGGGGGGGTCAGGGTGACGGGGTATAAAGGGGGGGTCAGGGTGACGGGGTATAAGGGGGGCAGGGTGACGGGGTATAAAGGAGGGGTCAGGGTGACGGGGTATAAGGGGGGGCAGAGTGATGGGGTATAAAGGGGGGTCAGAGTGATGGGGTATAAAGGGGGTGGGGCAGATTGTAAAATTGGAGCAGGCCCTTCAGCCCATCCATTCAGCCTGCTCCTCTATTCATTGTGGTCATGGCAGCTCATCAAACTCTAGAACCTGTTCCTGTTTCTTTCACCAAACACTCTGACCCCCCAAGTGCTGCATCCAGCTCCTCGTAAATGTTCAGTGTTTCCTGTGAGCGAGAATCCCACAGGCTCCTCTCACTCTGTGTGAAGACATTTTTCCCCATCTCAGTCTGAAATGGTTTCTCCTGTGTCCTTTAGACCGCGAACCCTCAGTCGTCAGCAACACCCTTTCTGTGTTTACTTGTCTCATCCTGTTAGAATTTTATAGGTTTCTATAGAGGTTCCATTCCACCCTCCTTCATTCTCCCAAACTCTAGTAAATATGGTCCTAACTGAATCAGTCTCTACTCAAATGTCAGTCCTGTACATGAAGCTATTCAGTAAGATCCGAGCCCCTGGTGTTAGGGGTAAGGTGTTGACATGGATCAAGGATTGGTTGACTGGCAGGAGGCAGCGAGTGGGGACGAAGGGATATTTCTCAGGATGACAGCCAGTGCCTAGGACAGTTCCACACGTGTCAGAATAGGGAGCACAGCTGTTCACATTATACATGAATGACGTGGGCAAAGGAACCGCAGGTATTGGTGCTCAGTTTGCTGATGACCCAAAGATAGCTGGAGGGCCTGTGAGTGTTGAGGAAGTGGGGGAACTGCAGAAGGACTGGACAGACCGAGAGAGTAGATGGAAGACAGTGCGGGAAAGTGTGAGGCTGTGCACTTTGGGAGGAAGAGTAGAGGGTTAGACTGTTTTCTAAATGGGGAAAAGCTTTGGAAATCTGAAGCACAAGGGATTTGGGAATCCTAGTTCAGGATTCTTTTATGGTTAATATGCAGGTTCAGTGAAGGGTTATGAAAGTAAATGTAGTGTCAGCAATTATGTTAAGAAGGTTAGAATACAAGAGCAGAGATGTACTGCTGAGGCTGAATAAGGCTCTGGTCGGACCAGGGACAGGTCTGAGGCCCGTCTCTAAGGAAGATTGTGCTGATGTTATTGGGAGTCCAGAGGAAGAATGTTCACAATAATGGTCCTGGGGACGAAGGGCTTGTCACATGAGGTGATGAGGACTCTGGGTCTGTACTGGATGGTGTTTAGAAAGATGAGGGGATCTGATTGAAACTCAGAATACAGAGATAAAGTGGGCATGGTCATGGTTAAGGGCACAGCCTCAGAGTGAAGGGACTGCCCTTTAGAACTGGGGAGGAATTTCTTCAGAGAGTGGTGACTCTGAGGAGCTCATTCTGCAGAGAGCTGAAGAGGCCAAGTCATTGCGTGTGTTTAAGACAGAGTTGGGAAGGTTATTGATTAGTAAGGGGTTCAAGGGTTAGGGGAGAGGGCAGGAGAATAGGGTTGACATACTTATCAACCACTTTAGTCAGAGAGTTGGGGCTTAGAGAACACTGTCTGCAACAGTACTGGACTCACTAACTTTAAGGGCATTTAAATGGTCATTGGATAGACATATGGATGGTAATGGAATAGTGTAGGTTAGATGGGCTTCAGATTGGTTCCACAGGTCAGTGCAACATCAAGGGCCGAATGGCCTGTACTGTGCTGGAATGTTCTATGGTCGAATCGGGGAGCAGACTCAATGGACCAAATAGTCCAATTCTGCTCCTGCACCTTATGGTCTTCTTCAATTGGTGCATTAGGATTTTATCGTCATGTATACTCCAATACAGGGATACAGTGGAAAGTTCACAACATAGCCATTCCAAACACCATCTTAGATACAAATGTACCTCAGTACAAAATCCTTGGTCTTAAATCCAATTACTTTCCCCAACACTACTTCCTGACTAATTCTGATTACTTTCACTTCCTCCCTCTCAATAAATCCTGTGTTCCTGAACATTTCCGGGAAGTCACTCGTGTCTTCCTTTTGTCAATACTGGACCAAAGTGTGTATTTAGTCGATCAACCCTTGTTTGTTCCCCATTCTAAATTCCCCTGTTTCTGTCGGTATGTTTCCAATCTTTTTCTCTTCACATCCCAATAGAAGCTCTTACTGTCAGGTTTTATGTTCTTTTCAAGTTTCCTCTTGGACTCTATTTTTGCCTTAATCAATCCTTTGTCCTCCTTTGCTGAATTCTAAACTGTTTCCATTTCTCCGATCTGCTGTGTTCTGGCCAATTTATTTGCATCTCCCTTGGATCTAATATTATCTGATTTTTCCCTTCTACACCACGGTTTGGTCACCTTTTCCATTTCACTTTTGGGCCAGATAGGAATGAGCAAGTGTTGCAGTTCACTCATGCCCTTTTTAAATGTTTACCATTGCCTTTCCACTGTCATCTCTTTACGGAACGTTCCCCAATCTATCAGAGCCAACTTGCGCCTCATACCATCGCAGTTTCCTTCATTTAGATTCAAGATCCTAGTCTCAGAATCAGCTACATCTCTCTCCTTCTTAATGAGGAATTCTACCATATTAGGGTCACTCCTCCCCACGGGGCCTTACACAGCTAGATTATCAACTTTCCTTTCTCATTACACAATACCTCATCTAGGATGGCTCATGTATTGGTCCAGAAAACCATTCCTTATACATTCCAGGAATTCCATCTCTTTAGTATTCTTACTAATTTGATTTGCCCAATCCATGTGTAGATTAAAGTCACCCATAATTATAGACATTCCTTTATAGCAACCTAATTTCCTGGTTAATGCCATCCCGATATCACCCCTATAGTTTGGGGGTCGGTATACAACATATATTAATGTTTTATGCCTCTTGATGATTCTCAGCTCTACACATACAGATTCCACATCATTGAAGTTAATATCCTTCCTCACTATTGTGTTAATTTCCTCTTTAACTAGCAATGCAAATCCACTGCCCTGTCCTTTCTGTCTGTCTCCTTGTCTGTCCTTCTAACATGTTCCCCCCCCACCCCATCATGGTGTCATGTGTAAATTTAGCTGCTGTGCTTTCACTCCCCTTCCTCACTGCTGCTTTTAGATTGACATCTATTTTTGGAATGCTCCTTAGATCCTCGGCAGTGAAGGCCGATATAAAATACATCTTCAATTAATTCCTGAATTTCCATTATTAATTCCCTAGACTCACTTTTTATGATCATCCAACACTTTGGTAACTTTCTGACTTTTTTATATTTCTAACCAGCTTTCCCCCATGCTCTGGGTTTTTCTCCCTAAATAATCTTTACTCAATCGAGAAACTTTCTCTCTATCCTGGTCCTTTCTCAGCCAAATGTAAGATCAGTATGCACCAAAGTGATTCCCAGTCACCTGCCTTCCTTTCCTGATCCGAAACCCAGAATTCTCCCTCCTTTTCCCCATCTCCCTGTAGGAGTTACCCCCGTTCTGCCTGAGGAAGCTTCTCTGCTCCCCACTTCCTCTTCACTCTGACCAGATCCCAGTTCATGTTCAGGTCACTGAAATCTCCACATTCTTGTTTTTGCTTTATCGGCCGAATGAGGCCAGAAGTGGCTGTTCATCCTCCCTCTCTCCCCCTGCCTCCCCCTGCCTCCCCCCGGCTCACTCTGACTCCCTCCCAGTAGAACAGAACACTCCCAGGAGGCTGGATTAGTGGTGCTGGAAGAGCACAGCAGTTCAGGCAGCACCCAACGAGCAGCGAAATCGACATTTTGGGCAAACCCGAAACGTCGATTTCGCTGCTCGTTGGGTGCTGCCTGAACTGCTGTGCTCTTCCAGCACCACTAATCCAGTATTTGCTTTCCAGAATCTGCAGTCATTGTTTTTCCTCCCAGGAGGCTGCCTGTTCCTGAGCTCAGCACCATCTTGTCCCTTTGACACTGGGAGAATTGGACTTCTTTCTTTAAACAGTGTTCTGAGCCTCCCACTCTCCTGCTTGTCTGTACTCCCTTTTTCAGTAATTATGAACCAGACCAATATCCCGTGGAAAATTGCCCAGCTCTTGAATTTGTTCACAGGGTGGGCGTGTCTCTGGTCATCTCGAATTGTCCTGGAGAGGGTGTTCTGAACACTGACTCTGAATATCACACCAACATTCCTCAACAGTTTCAATGCTGCTTTTCATTTCTGTTCTAATGGGATTTAATAAAACATGGGCTGGGAACACGAGACATTAATTAACAGTTTCTATTCTCATCCTGAGGTCAGCACTGATCACTGAGAATTCAGACTGATGCATCGATCACTCAGTACACAGTCACTCTTCAAGGTGGGCACATCGAGATTAGGTGTGAGCGCAGACCATTCAGCCCATCCAGCCTGAACAAAGAGCAAGGAACATTCCAGCACAGGAACAGGCCCATCGGCCCTCCAAGCCTGCACTGATCCAGATCCTCTATTTAAACCTGTCAGCTATTTTCTGAGGATCTGTAGCCCTCTGTTCTCTGCCCGTTCATGTATCTGTCTAGATACATCTTAAATAACGCTACTGTACCCGCCTCTGCCACATCTGCTGGCAAAGTGTTCCAGGCACCTATCTCCCTCTGTGTAAAGAACTTTCCTCATATCTCTCCCTTAAACTTCTCCGCACTCATCTTGATCTTGTGACCCCTAGTAATTGAGTTCCCGACTCTGGGAAAAAGCTTCTTGTTATCCACATTGTCTACACCTCTCATGATTTTGTAGACTTCAATCAGGTCACCCTTCAACCTCTGTCTTTCTAATGAAAATATTCTTAATCCACTCAACCTGTCTTCATAGCTAGTGCCCTCCAGACCAGGCAACATCTGGTGAACCTCCTCTGTACCCTCTCCAAGGCATTCATGCCCTTTTGGTAATGTGGTGATCAGAACTGTATGCAGTATTGCAAATGTGACCGAACCAAAGTCTTATGCAACTGTAACATGACCTGCCAACTCTTAACCACTCCTATCGACCTGTGTTGCCACCTTCAGTGTACAATGGACCTGAACAGCCAGATCACCCTGTACTTGAATTTTCTCCAGGGCTTTTCCATTTACCATATCGTTCGCTCTTGAATTGGACCTCTGCAATCTATCTATATTCTGCTGTATTCTCTGACAGTCTCCATCACTATCTGTTACTCCACCAATCTTAGTGTCATCTACAAACTTGCTAATCAGAGCACATATACCTTCCTTCAGATCATTTATGTATATCACAAACAACAGTGGCCCCAGCACAGATCCCTGTGGAACACCACTGGTCACAGGTCTCCATTTTGAGAAATTCCCTTCCACTCCTACTCTGTCTCCTGTTACCCAGCCAGTTCTTTATTCATCTAGCTAGTACACCATGCAACTTCATTTTCTCCATCAGCCTACCATGCAGAACTTTATCAAATGCCTTCGTGATATCCATATATACAACATCTACAGCATTTCCCTCATCAAGCAACTTTGTCACTTCTTCAAAGAATTCTATTATAGACAATAGACAATAGACAATAGGTGCAGGAGTAGGCCATTCTGCCCTTCGAGCCTGCACTGCCATTCAATATGATCATGGCTGATCATTCCTAATCAGTATCCTGTTCCAGCCTTATCTCCATACCCCTTGACTCCACTATCTTTAAGAGCTCTATCCAATTCTTTCTTAAATGAATCCAGAGACTGGGCCTCCACTGCCCTCTGGGGCAGAGCATTCCACACAGCCACCACTCTCTGGGTGAAGAAGTTTCTCCTCATCTCTGTCCTAAATGGTCTACCCCGTATTTTTAAGCTGTGTCCTCTGGTTCGGCACTCCCCCATCAACGGAAATATGTTCCCTCCTGCCAGAGTGTCCAATCCTTTCATAATCCTATATGTTTCAATCAGATCCCCTCTCAGTCTTCTAAACTCAAGGATATACAAGCCCAGTCGCTTCAGTCTTTCAGTGTAAGGTAATCCTGCCATTCCAGGAATTGACCTCGTGAACCTACGCTGCACTTCCTCAATAGCCAGAATGTCTTTCCTCAAATTTGGAGACCAGAACTGTACACAGTACTCCAGGTGTGGTCTCACCAGGGCCCTGTACAGCTGCAGAAGCACCTCTTTGCTTCTATACTCAATCCCTCTTGTTATGAAGGCCAGCATGCTATTAGCCTTCTTCACGACCTGCTGTACCTGCATGCTTACCTTCATTGACTGGTGGACAAGAACACCCAGATCTCTCTGAACAGCCCCTTTACCTAATTTGATACCATTGAGGTAGTATTAAGTTGGTAAGACATGACCTTCCCTGCAGAAAACAGTGTTGCTTGTCACTGATAAGCCCATTTTCTTCCAAATGGGGATAAATCCTATCCCTCAGTATTTTCTCCAGCAGCTTCCCTACCACTGATGTCAGTCTCGCCGGTCTATAATTACCTGGATCATCCCTGCTACCCTTCTTAAACAAGGGGACAACATTAGCAATTCTCCAGTCCTCCGGGACCTCACCCACTTTCAAGGATCGTGCAAAGATATCTGTTAAGGCCCCAGCTATTTCCTCTCTCCCTTTCCTCATTAACCTGGGATAGATCCATTTAGGGCCTGGGGACTTGTCTACCTTAATGCTTTTTAGATTATTTCCTCCCTCCTTATGCTGACTTGACCTAGAGTAATCAAACATCTATCCTTAACCTCAATATCCGTCATGCTCCTCTCCTCAGTGAATACCGATGCAAAGTACTCGTTAAAAATCTCACACATTCTCTCTGAATACACGCATAATTTCACTCCTTTGTCCTTGAGTGGGCCAACCCTTTCTTTGGTTACCCTCTTGCTCCTTATAAATAAATGAAAGCCTTTGGGATTTTCCTTAGCCTGGTTTGCTCAAGATGTCTCATGACCCCTTTTAGCCCACAATTCCTCATTTCAGATTGGTCCGACATTCCCAATATTCTTCCAAAGCTTCGTCTGTCTTCAGTTGCTTGGACCTTATGAATGCTTCCCTGTGGTCTCACAATTTCACCTGTCATCAATGGTTCTTTAATCTTGCCATTTCTATCCTTCATTTTCACAGGGACATGTCTCTTCTGCAATCCAAACAATCTCGCTTTAAAAGCCTCCCATATAGCAAATGAAGATTTACTTTCAAACTGCTGCTCCCAATCCACATTCCCCAGCTCCTGCCGAAATTTGCTATGGTTGGCCTTCCCCCAATTTAGCACTTTTTGTTTAGGACCACTAACATCTTTGTCATGAGTAATATTCCCAAAGTAATCCCCTACAGAAATTTCAGCCTCCTGGCCATGCTCATTCCCCAACAGCAGATCCAGTATGGCCCCTTCCTGAGTTAGAGATTTACATATTGCTCTGGAAAAGCCTCCTGGATGCTCCTTAGAAATTCTGCTCCATCTGAACCTCTAACACAAAGTGAATCCCAGTCAATGTTGGGAAAATTACAATCTCTTATCATCACCACTTTGTTGCTCCTAATTTGTACTTGTACCTCATGCTTGCTGTTGGGAGGCCTGGAGTACAGCCCCAAGATTGTCACCTCACCCTTCCTATTTCTGACCTCTGCCCATATCACCTCACTGCTCGAGTCCTCCATTGTGCCCTCCTTCAGCACAGCTGTGATAGCCTCTCTGACCAGTAATACAACTCCTCCACCCCCTTTTACCTCCCTCTCTAACCCACCTGAAGCATTGATATCCTGGGATATTTAGTTGTCAATCATGCCTTTCCCTCAACCAAGTCTCATTATTAGCAATAACATCATACTTAAAGGTACTAATCCAAGCCCTAAGATCATTTGCCTTACCTATTACACATCTTGCATGAAAACAAATACACCTCAGACTACATATCCCTTTGCATTCATCATCGTCTCCCTGCCTACTCTTCCCCCTTAGTCACGCTGACTTCATGATCTAGTTCTTTACAGGCTTTAGTTTCTACCTCCTTACTGTCCGCTAACCAGCTCTTTTGGTTCCCAACTCCCTGCCACATTAGTTTAAACCCTCCCCAACAACGTTAGCAAAAGCACCCCCAAGGACGTTGGTTCCAGTCAGGCCCAGGAGTAGACCTCCCAATTTGTATTAGTCCCATCTCCCCCAGAACTAGTGGCAATGTCCCAAACACTTGAATGCCTCCTTTGTGCACCATTTCACAAACCACGCATTCATCCTGCCTATTGTTTCAGTTCTACTCTGACTAGCACATAGCACTTGTAGCAATCCTGAGGTTACTAACTCTGAGCTCCTACTTTTTAACTTGTCTCCTAACTCCCTAAATTCTGCTTGTAGGACCTCGTCCTGTTTTTAACCTATAGCATTGGTGCCTATATGCACCACGACAACTGGCTGTTCACCCTCCCCTTGAGAATGTGCAGCCAATTGGAGACATCCATGACCCATGCACCTAGGAGGCAACATTCCCTTAGGGAGTCTCATTTTTGACTACAGAATGGCCTATCTGCACCCATTACAATTGAATCCCCTATGACTATAGCCCTTCCACTCTGTTTCCTGCCCTTCCGTACAGCAGAGCCAGTCATGGTGCCATGAACCTGGCTATTGCTGCCTTCCCCTGGTGAGCCATCTACCCAACAGCCTCCAAAGCGGTACACCTGTTTTGGATGGAGATGACCGCAGGGAACACCTGCACTGCATTCCTGCTCTTTCTTTGCCATTTGGTCACCCATTCCATTTCTCCCTCAGCAATCCTAATCTGCGGTGTGACCAATTCACTAAAAGTGCTATCCATGACCACCTCAACATCACGGATGCTCCAAAGTGAGTGCATCTGCAGCTCCAGAGCTGTCATGCAGTCTAACAAGAGCTGCAGCTGGACACACTTCCTCCATGTGAAGGAGCCAGGGACATCAGCCGCGTCCCAGAACTTCCATGTTGAGCAAGAGGAGCATAACACTGGTCTGAGATCTCCTGCTATTTTTAATCTTAAACTTAACTTAGTCCAAATTGGTGTAGACTTGTTGGGCCGAAGGGTGTGTTTCCACACTGTAGGGATTCTATGATTCTAAATACAATATCAAATAATAGATAAATGAGAAAGGAAAAACAGAACATTTTTTGCCAACCACACGATAAAAAAGAAATAGAAATGTCTTACCTTATCAACCCCCCCCCCCAACCCCCCACCCCCCCCGCAACCCCCCCCGCAATCCCCCCATCCCCCCCCAACCCCCCACCCCCCCACCCCCCCATCCTCCCCCCCCAACCCCCCCCCCCATCCTCCACTCCCCCCCCACCCCCCCATCCTCCACTCCCCCCCTCCCCCCACCATCCTCCACTCCCCCCTCCCCCCTCCCCCCCCAAACACCCCCCCATCCTCCACTCCCCCCAACCCCCCCACCATCCTCCACTCCCCCCCCTCCCCCCCATCCCC